>NW_008585174.1:0-48346 GCF_000691845.1 Merops nubicus | reverse complement strand
ATCATCAGCAAACTTGCTGAGAGTACAAAAGTTGAGCGTCAAAATACCAGGTGTAATTGCAGCCCTATTCTGTTATGTTTTGATTCAATTGTCCAAAATAATTTTTCCCACCCTCCCCTCAGCTGTCTTTCAACTCCATCAGCTGGTATTAGCTATGTACTTTGGCATTCATCGTAATAGGAACAAGATGGTGTATTTCTGTGTCATTGTTTCCTGACTGCCTTCCTTTCATTAAGTATTTCTGTGCTATTGAGCTGTTCTCATCTGAAAAATCCCACTGAATCCCAGTCTTTTGCCTCTGAAAAGATTATGTACTCCATTATGAGAACTGCTTGTGTTTTGAATACTCATTAAGAATAATATCAGCTGCTTCCTGTCCTGGGCATTTTTCAGTGGTTTGGTTACTTTTGTTTTGTAACTCTAATTATTGTCTTGGCTGTCTGTCACCGCTTCTTAGGGAAGTAGCAGACTGGTTGTTTCTGTAGCTTTGCTGATCAGGACTCTGCAGGTGGGCAGCTGCTTTTAGCAGCAGCTACTGAATAAGTTTGTATCAAGGTAGCCTGCTGTTATTCAGAGGCTTGCAGGTGAAGAACGAGTTAAATGTGATTTCTTTTACTGCTTCCTTCCTATGTTAAGCTATTGTACTTGCACCATACAGACTATAAATAGGGTAGGAACTTTTTGTGTTGCCAAATGGAGAGCTGTGACACAAAGTCTCTGGGCATGTTTGGGTTTTATCTTTAGCCTTCTTTAAACATTTCACTTCCTATTCTGTCCATGTAAGTTAACATCACTACCTGGATGTGTGTGGTCATCCACTACTAAGGCACACTTTTCTTTGAAGGATTCTAGGACATATCTTCAGTTGTAGCAAATCAAGATAGATCTTCTGAAGTTGGTAAAGGTAAAGCAGCTCAGGTGTTTCCTTTGGATTTCAGGGCTTTTTGGTCCAAGTAGTAAGATTTAGTATTGTATTCAAAGTCTTGTGTCCATATTATGTTGTACTCTTCATTTCCTTAGCTTTAGATGTAAAAAAGCTTCTTTTAAGGACTTCATAATGTAAGCGATAACTTTTACTATCTGTATTCCCGAAGCCAAGATTCTCCAGCTGTTTAAACGTTATCCCAGATGAGGGACCTTGACAGTTTAGGAAAAGCAGTCTTTGAAGAATGTCTGCTTTTCTGATTCACTCTTCAAGATCATAAAGCTTTTTCCCCTGGTCCCCTTATCTTTCTAAGTGATGGAAGAACTCTATGACTTTATTTTTAGGCAGAAATCTCTTCCTCATTTTGCAAGTCCACCTAGCCTTCCAGCCATCCTACTCCACAGCTGTCACAACAAACTTTCTTTCAGATGCTATTAAACATATCAGACATCACTCTGCAGCATGTGAGTTTGTTACCATGGGGCTTTTCAGTCTGTTCTCGTGTTATCAAAACCACTGTCTGATTTCAAGGTTTCCTACATTCCTTGGAGGAAAATTAAATGTGCATGGTTAGGAAACTGATGGATACTCTGCAGATTGAGCAGATCTATGGCAATTAAGTGGTTAATATCCTAAATTTATTGTTTTCTTTCTTCATTTCCCATAACCATGACTCTTGTGAACTCTCTGTATCCTTTTGGCTGTGTTTTCAATTGGGATTTTGGGAAAACTTTGCCACACTGGTGAAAGAAGTATTGCTCTAGCTCTGTTTATCCTATTTCCGTTCCCTCTACTCCTCTTTCTGTTATCCCATTGCTGTAGACAGTGTTTTTATCTGAGAAGCTTTTTTTGTCCTCTTTCATTTTTATCTGTTACATTTAAGTAATTTGTATTGTCATCACTGTAATGGTGGTAACACCAATTAGCCTTGTTACAGACTGGATGTGCTGAAGCTCCTATATATAAGGGCATCATGATAGACAAAAATCCCAACGATCTTACTCTTCACAGTCACTAGTCACAGACAAATGGATCAGAAAATAGGTGGAAGCACCCCTAAAGTAGCTGCTTAGCTACTGTTAAACATACTGTATGACAGCATCTGCACTAGTCATATAGCACTGTGCTGTACTTTTCTTTCTCTTTCTTACTTGTTGGAGCTGGAAAGATTTATTTCCTGACTTTAATTTGTCTTTTTCTTCTGCATATTTAAACCTTTCTCCTGTGATTTTTAAAAGATCCTTTCAGCTTGTATTTAGAGCTTCCTTTCATACTCTGAATTATAGATTTAGGTTGGAAAACCTCTTTAGAGCTCATCTAGTCCAAACCTCGTGCTGAAGCAGGATCAGCTGCAGCAGATTCCCCAGCCCTGGCTTCCTCCACCAAGGGTATGTCTTCCTTTGTTTAGACTTTGCCTTTGAAATGTTCTGCTAGGCTTTTGTAGGGAGAAATCTCTCTCTTCTATGGATTATATTTAGATCACATCAGGATCCAGGTACTGCCCTGGTTGGATGCCCTCCATCCCCTTCACCTGAAGCTAGAAGAACTGGAACTGGTTTACATTACTGCCTTTTAGCTTTATCCTCATTTTGGACCACAGATTTTCCGTGGTTCTTAAGTGTAGTCTGTCATCCTGGAAGCCAGGAGCCTACATAACCCTTTAAACTGGAGATGATTAAGTCCCCAAACCCTGCTGAAGTTTCTGAAGAGACCAAATTCATCTGGCATAAACATGCATCTGTAATATGTGAATGGCTTTCAGTTCTGCTTAAAATGGGGAGAGGAGCAGTGGTGGCTAAAACTTTTTGCTTGGTACATCAGTGACTAGAAGGTTGGACTCGTAGCTTTTATGTGGTCTTGACAACTTCACTTTGTTGGAGAATACCCTAAACATGAGGGTGCAGGCACAACTGGGACTGGACCATTCTGTGTCCTTTCCATACGTGCAAGATTTACAGAGAAATGGAGTGGAGGGATTGTAACCCTCTAACGAGCATCCTGCTTCCTGGAAGGGCAAGGGGAATGTGATTCTTATCCCTCACTAGAAAATGGTCATTTTGTATTAAAGAGCCGTGGAATGAGATGTGTTAATAGAGTGGGGAGAAAGAACTGTACTTTCCAAGAGTGTGTTTTCTTCCTATCTCATTTTGCTCTAAACTTCTACTGAAGGAATCCAATGAATAATTAAATACATCAAACAATTTTTTTTTTTTTTTTTAAGTTTAGCTGGCACTGTCATGTTCATTTGGTGTGTCTTAACTAGCAAGATGCACAAAAATCAGTAGTCTCTTTTCTTACATTCCTTGGGCTGATAATGTTGCAGAGACTGAGACAACAAATGTGCTTTTATATCCGTGAATTAGCTGTGGAGTGATTCCTGGATTGCAGTCCAATTAAGTATGATGTTATTTTACCTAGTAGGGAATTAATTGTGAACGCTGCTGGCTTTTGGACAGATGATGCTGGACTATTGGAGGAGAGCAGAAAGGATTACATTCCAGTTGTTGTGTCCTTGTCCAGGGTTTGAATTCATTATACTTCTCTTACAATGCAGCAGGTAGTGAAGCACTGTGCATGGCAGGAGTATGGTGCATCCACAAAAGCTGGGGAAACATGTCTGTTCTCAGCGTTCAGTGAGAAATTCCTGGAAAAAGTGCAGCTCTTAAATGCAGCTCCTCTGGGGCAGCCTTTGGAGTGAGGATGCTGCTGGTTTTGAATGAGGCCAAGAAAAGCAAAGCAAGCATTTCTTAGTGAAGGGAAATGCGATAACTGTGGTTTCATTTCTCCATGAAAAAAAATGCATGAAGCTGGTAGCTGGGGGCTCCTTGAGGTGGCTAGTGCTAATTGTTTAATCCTCCTGTTTTTTCTTTTTAACAGCTAAATGTATCGTCTTTGTCTGGTAGATTGTGCAAGCCCTTTAACAAAAGCCTAGATCTTAAGTTTTTGGAACTAACTTTGCAGAATTGTCCTCTTACTCCACTCAGCAAGAATTTGTCTTATGGCAGGAATCAGATGATCTTGCTTGCTTCTTTGTGGATGATGAGCTGGGCAAAAATCAGGGGACGAGCTTGGTCATCCTGAGAAAATTACTGATTTCTCTAGCAGAGGTTGTCTGTGAGCATGTAATTAGCTGGTCCAAAGGGAAGGGACATGGAGAAAGTACAGAACATTGCAATAAAAATACACCAATATCCTCTGTGTAGTATAACCACAAATAAACAGTAACTCAGACTATGAAAGGCATTTTACAGTTCTCTGTCAGTGTCCTGAGATAACCGGACTCTTCTGCTCCTGGTTGTGTAAGACCTTTGCCCTGTCTGTCTCACAGACATAAATCTGTGATGGATTTGTCATAGATGAAATCACAGATGCTTTTTGTTGTTCTTTTGGGAAATTAACACTTCACTGTAAGGAATTTGTTGCTGCATTGATCTCAAACTTGGGGAGCATTTGAATAGTTAAGAATAGCTTAGTATTCTTATATTGCTAAAGCTGTTTAACTTGCTGTTTCTGAAAAGACCTTGAAAGGCTGGCAGTTGTTACTGGTTATCTTATGAGCTAGGCTTTGTGACTGCAAAAAGGTCATACGTGCTTTTTTGGGGGGGTTCATGTTTGGTTTTTTGTTTTTTTCTTCTGATGTCTTATGGATCCCCGAAATGTGGTGTAATCCTTTTCTCTTTCAGTGTCAATTCTATGTGACACAGTCAGCATTTCGGATGACACGTTATCAATGCATGCCTGGTTGGTCATCTCTCCTTCTGTGGAGCTAATCAGACAGATCGTACAAAAATGTGGGCTGCCTTTTCTGTTTCCATTCACAAATCCCTGCTTCTGAGTCCCTGTACCCTAATGCACACAACACAGGGAATAGATCTCACTGAGGAGTCAGAGTTCTGTGTGCAGTTGCAGGACTATGGTTTTGTTGGGATCATGGGGATGTGGAGGCATAGCTCACATGACTGGAACACTGCAATGGATGTACATATGCTCTTTAGGAAGGACAGGCTGGGAAGAAAAGGAGGTGGAGTTGCCCTTTGTGGGAGGGGACAGCTGCAGGGCGTGGAGTTCTGACTGGTGATGGATGATGAGCCAACTGATAGCTTGTGGTTAAGGATGAAAGAGCGGACCAATATGGGTGACATTGTAGTAGCTGTCTGCTGTGGGCCACCTGATCAGGAAAAACAGGTAGGTGAAGCCTTGTCACCTCAAGAGCCAAACAGAGTGTTGTGATCATTGGCACAATGTCCAGTGGGCAGCCAACAACCAGAGGTGTTCCCCAGATATTAATGTTTGGTCCAGTACTTTTAAATCTTAACTGATCTTCCTGAGTGATCTAGATGCTTGGACTTGATCTTGAAGGTCTCTTCCAACCAGAATGATTCTCTGATTCTATGACAGAGGGCAGCCTCACAAAGCTTGCAGATGGTACAAAGTTAGGAGGAGTGGCTGGTATAACAGATGGTTGCACTGATATTCAGAGGGACCTCAATAGGCTGGAGAAATGGGCTTGACAGGAACCTCATGAAGTTTGACAAAGGGAAGTGAAAAGTTCCTGCACCTGACAAGGAAGAACTCCATGCACCAGGATATGCTGGGCGCTGCCCAGCTGGACAGCAGCTTAGCAGGAGAGGATCTGGGGGTCCTAGTGGATACAAAGCTGAATTAAAAAGTCAGCAATATATCTTTGTGTATTAAAGAATTAAAAGTCCTCTGCAACTGTCTGAAACTAAAGGAGGATATTTTTTTTTTGATTTTACCTGAAAATGTATGTACATATAATGAATGCAGATAAGTGTGTATATACATACACACACTCTTACCCTCCTCCCTACCTTTGTACTGGCTCTTCATATGCATATAGCATCATGAATCAGAAGTAGAAGGTAGGTATATTGTCATGATTCTTCAGGTCAGTGATTATAAAATGAGGAGTAAAACTCTCCAGAAATACTAAATAAATACGAAAAGAGAAGAAGGATAATGAGGAAATCTTAACAGCATAAGCTTTTAGTAATACTTCTTCCATGAAGGTCTGATTTACCTATCCTTTATCTGTACTAGCCAACTAATTAGTCCTTTGCTATCTGTAGAACAACTGTTTCCAAGAATAACATATTTTGTAGAGTAAAGGCTAATATTTGCCTTTAGTGTTACTATTTTTTGAGGCAATTAGAAGAAAAAGAATCACATTCTTTTACAAAAATATTGGTATTTTCATGGAAGTCCATGAACATGGCGGAAGTGTTGAATCAGAATCTTTTGGGGCTAGTAGTAATTGTCATTTCACTTGGCTGTAACTAATTACTATTTTAAGTCTTAAAATAATTGCAGCTGTAGAGCTGACTGAAATGCCTTATTTCTTATTGCTAATTTTTATCATGCAAATTGTGACCTGATTTAAATTGAAACAATTCCCTTTTGTGTATATCAATAAAGACCTTTATATGTTATATTTTGGGTTTGGATAAGCATACTTCCTATGTTATAAAAGAGCTTTGCAACTACCCTAACAGATCCCAGAAGGGTTTTTTTTTTGTCAGTTCCACTAATAGTATAGACAAACTTGTTTTTATGGGGTTGAAAATTTGTAATATCTTAAAACTGAGAACTTTTAATGATAAGATGGATAAACTATTAACTGTTAACAAAGATAACTTTCTGCACCCTTCTACAGTGCTGCTGAAGTCAGTTCTTAAGAGATGCACCAGCTAATAAGAAATTGTGTTTCTCTGATCGTCATGGATTTATGCAATGAAGAAATTCATGCTTTTTTCCTGGGGACATTGCATCTAAATTGCTCTGACGTCTTTTTAGTGCAATAAAAAGTGCTGATTATGCACAATAACATTATGTGCAATAGAAAGTTCCTAATTACAAAGGCAGAGATTAAGTAGTACATTTATTCATGAATGGTTTCAGAGATGGTTTTGCCCAGATGTTTTTTATGACAACATTTGATTTGGCACTTCTGAGAAATCATGCTCCTTGCAGAAAGGAGATGCAGAGCTCCTCCTGGATGGGTGCAGCCCTGGGTTTTGATTCAGTGCAGGATGTGATTATTTAAAGAGATGCAGCATTCCAAGGATGTTTCTGCAGACCACAACAAAGGTTATGTACAGTGGTCTAAGTATCTTTTTCATTTGCTTTTCAATAATTTTGTTTCCAAGTTGAGTTTATTTTCCTGCCAGTTCTGATCAAAGCATTTTCATGATAAGCTGATTTCATTTGGGTCTTTCTACCAGTCCAAATAACAAAAAGTATTGCTGATAGCTGTATGACTTTTTTTAAATTTTTTTTTTTTTTTTGTCTCTCCAGCAGGCCATCTGTGGAAAAGAGGGGAAAGAAAAAAGAAGATAAATAATGAAGTACATATTCTTAATATTTTTGATGAATGTATTACCACAGTATGCTGGGAAATCTTTAAGAAGAGATGGCAGTTACCTGAAAACATTTGGAGACATTAAAAATGAGATAGCTGGCTATGCTGATATTGCCAAAGCTATTATTGATCTCGCTGTTCATGGAAAAGCTCAGAACAGATCCTATGAAAGATTGGCAGTTTTTGCTGATATCATAGGACCTAGACTCAGTGGTTCAAAAAATCTAGATGCAGCCATCAAGTACATGTTCAGTGCCCTGCAGGAAGACGGGCTGAAAAATGTGCACCTGGAGCCTGTGAAAGTACCACACTGGGAAAGAGGAGAAGAGTTTGCAATGATGCTTGAACCAAGGAATCATAGCATTGCTATTCTGGGACTTGGGAACAGTGTTGCAACTCCTCCAGAAGGTAAAAGGAATTCCTTCCTTTTGGAATTAAGTATCACCTGCTTTTTCACGCCAAACGGTATTATACCCTTAACAACTTCTCTCAGTGGGCAAACTGAAGTTTTCTTCCTGCTATAAAAGTTTTGCAAGACAAGGTGCTGTTTTTCTGGGAATTTTCTGTATGACACGGTTGTGACACAGTTTGGTTTAACTTGGTTTGGTTGAACTGGCTTGTAAAAGGAGACTGGATTCCTGAAATTTCCATTAAATCTCTACCCTTCTGTTAACATTGCTGAACCTCATTTGCAAAGATTTTGCTCGTCCATTGAGGTTGGTGGGAAACTTGTTCTTGTGATCTGGGGTTTTCTAGCCCTTCTTTTTAATTTTGGCCAGAGATGTTCTCCATGGGGTGTTGAGTTGACATGTGATTCTGCTCTTCTTGCTGTGCCCTATCCTGCTAAGCTCGGCACTTCGCTCTGTCGAAAAGCAAGACGGGAGGAAGAGGAGGAGAATGTTGTGCTGAGGTGGGAAAGTGCCACCCCCTTGCTAAACGTGGCAGTTAGTATCTGTGCGTCTCTTCCTTCCCCCTGTCTCATGCTCACTGTGGAAAAGCCTTTGGCATCTACCTGTTACTGAGCTGTGTGTTGCCGTTTAGTGGACCATGAGTGATACGTTACTTCAGGAACGAGAGTGGTCATTAGCTGGAGTCAGCAAAATTCTGGTATTTTAGGCCCAAAAATATAAGCTTGCTTGCGAATGAAATGATTTCTGAGATTCTCTTTTTGCACACGTTGATGTGGGGCTTTCTCAGGGTTGCTGTGTAAAGGCTGGATGGCAACCTGCTTCTGTGACTGCTCTCAATAAATAACAATAGACTTACTCCTAGACTGCTTCAAAAGCATTCTTATTCCTTTATGAGAAAATAAATTTAGTTTAGGAAATAAAAGGTAACATGGTACTCTTTTTGTGAATTGTAAATTTTTGTGAGAGTGAGCTTTCTGTTTGAGATGAGACAAATTATGTATAAAAGCTGTTTTGTTCAGAAAAATTATATAGCCCTTTGAAACACAACAAAGTAAAACAGGATAATTTAAGATATGTTTGGAATAAATTTTTCTTGGTTTGGGAAACTGCTGCTGTAAGTTTTGTCTGGGTTATTTCTGTCATATTGAGGTAAACACTTGCCTAAAATGTGAAACAACTAATAACTGTTTATCCCATGAGGCTCAGTGCTTTGACAGGAGAACATTTACAGCAAAGGTTAAAGCTACAGCCTATTTTGTATCCTTTCCAGCCCTATTCCAAGTTTCCTGAAAATGAAACTAAATTTGAAATGGTGTTTTTGTTGAGCAAGTGTTACTGAACCTGCAGTTTAATCTTGGCAAACATCTTCACATCTCAAGAAGTGTGTTTTTCACTTCCTTTCCTTAGCCGTGTAGTTATTTGCACTTGTCTGGTCTTACTCCTAGGTTTGCCTTTTTTAATTGAGACAGATACGGAATTTACATGTTTTAAAATGCTCACAGAAGCTAATTGTGCCCTTCCTTTTCCTCTGTAAAGATCATATTATACTGACAACAGAATGGTTGGGCTAGTGCCTGTGACTGACGATGTCTTGGAAGATAAGCTTCTGTTATCCAGTGCTGGTTTATACTGACTCATGCTTAAAAAAACCCCACATTATTCTTCCTCACCTTTTTGGCTTCCTCTGAGATCTGCTGTGTTTCTGAGGTCTGTGTGTTGGTGCTAGAAGACTGCATGACAATGAGATCTCTCACAGAAGAGTGAGCAGTTTCTCACACTTGGTGGAATCATTCTGATTAAATTGCTTACCTCCTGACTTAAAATCTATCCTACTGTTCTGGCTGTTAGAATTTCTGCTGGTCTCCTCTTGCTCTGTGCAAGCTGTGACAGGGTTTTAAGCCTGAGGAGGTTATGTCGGATAGCTGGTCCCTGGTGAGCTCTTGGCTCTCGTTCTTCTGACTGCTGGGCCGGCTGCCTGGCTGACGGAAACGCCTGGTGAGAGCTGCTCCTCACCAGCCTCTCCAAATGAGAGAACTGCAAGGTTTGCTGCTCCGAAAAGTGCCTGTCCTAAAACTCGTGCTCATCCCAGGCATGGAATAAAACCTGTGTGATTGGACTATAAACCGCCACGTCATCACTTCAGAGGCATTCATTCCCAGATCCACTCCCTCTGCTCTAAGCAGCAATTGTCACCGTGTCCTATTCCTCAGAAGAAGGGATAGGTGGCTGCCATGAATCACATCAGAAATATTTGAACAATTTCCCTCAGTGTGGGAATATTGGCAGTTCTGATTTGTCTTGTTTTAGCCAAGAAGCTGTGGGAGTGAGTCATCATGTAATCCATCTCAGTATGAGATCCTTGATGCTGATTCTCCTGGCACTTTACTGCTGTTGCTGCACGGGATCAGACCAGGGAGATCTGCTGGCATGGCAAGCTTTGCCAGAGGCATACCTTAAAGTTTGAGGACTGTCTTTCAGATGTCTCCTTCATGATCAGGCTGTTGGTGCCTGTGTTCTGCCCAGGGGCAGAAACACCCTTCAGAGCTGCCTCTTAAGTGGACTGTGCAGGTGAACCCTGAGGGTGTTTTGTGTTAGCTTGATAGCTATTGCACCTTTTAAATCAATGTTCCTATCAGGATATGTTACAAAACACTGTCTGTGTAGAGCCACTGCAGATCCCTTCCTTGACACTACTGATGCCTGTGTAGAAATAGAGGACAGCACTGGCTGGACTTTTTGCCTTTTAAGGCTCCCCCGTCCCAGCAGGAGATACAGAAGACCATTTCTTGCTTTCTCATCTTCTCAGTTATGTCCTATATTCCTTCTCATTATGTGTCCACCAGGCTTGAGAATTGATGAGGTAAGAAAATGGGAAGCATTGCCAGAAACTTAATGTTGCTTCTCTCTGGATGTCCTTAATGCTTGATGCTGGACTCAGTGGCCCGTAATGCCCTCAGAGCTCCTTCTGGAGCTCAGCTTCTGGAGCTAGTGCTCTGAAGGGCTTTTTAGTGACACAGGAATAGCCTAACAAGAGTTAGAAACCTGGCTTTGGATGTCGGAAGTTCAGGGGTTATTTTCCCTTCTGCCCATGGAAGTTCAAACCAGCATTTCCTAAGAGTGACCCAATGGCCAGAGCACACACTGAGGCTACTCACTTTCTGCTTCGGCATGCTCCATGTGAGTGAAGAAAAAAATCGACAGTCCTTTGGGTCAGGAACAGGAGACCCTAAATAGTAGCAGTATTTTAGCTGTGGAGCCTGAGCCACCACTGACTCCATGGTACAAAGAGTGTCTCTTCCTGCAGGTCTTCTAACCCAATGCATGCCTATAGGGTTGAAAGCCTTATGGGACATGGACAGAGCTTTGCCCATTTACTGGATTTGCAGAGGTTTTTCCACTTCGGCTCAGATATGAGTTTGGCATGTGGCTAGTTGGTTCAGTTGAGGTTGGAACAGTACTGGTGATGTGCAGGAGGCTTTTCAGTACCTTGTGATCTCATGGGTGAAATTCACATTTCCCTATTTCCTTTTTTATGACTGGGCAACATGCCAGGATGTCAAGTTTCCAGATTCAGTTTAATATACACAGCAAAAAGGGCAGCATAAAAAAGGTTTGATTTTTTTCCTTGAAGAAGAAAAACAAAAGTTTTCCCTTTCCGTTTATCCCAGTATTTGAAGATATTTGGTCCAAGAGAAAGTTTTCACTTCCTTTGATCTTCTTACATGGAGAGAGGAAATTTCATGCCTGTCTTCGCAACAGGAAGAGAAGAAACCTGAAACACAGAGTGACCTGGATTTCTAGAAGTCAGCAGAGATTGAAAATAATCATCACCTTGGAGAAATGGATTCTTAGGTGAATGTTAGGAAGCGCTTGGTTTAGAGAGCTGACAAATGGGAGGTTTAACATGTTTAGTCAATGCCCTTGTCTCATTTCCAGTGTTTCAATGTTGGCAGAACACAGATATATGTAGAGAGACTGTGTTGCTTTCTGGTAGTACTGATTATATTCCCCAAAATTCTGAGAAAAACAAAAATAATTGTTGCTTTGGGAATCCCATAATTGAAGGAAAGTAGTAGTTTAGCAGATGTTTGACCATAAAGTACCAAACTGCCCTTTTTTTTTTTTCTTTCTGACTGGTGACCCTGCCCTTTCATTTTAAAGAAATACTGACAAGTATTTCTGGCCTTCTCAGAAACCAAGACTGCACAAGCAGTGGAAGCAGGGACAGGTACCCTGGGGAGAACACAGAGGCACAACCCAGTTGTGTAGGGACGAGGTGAGGAAGGTCGAGGTGCAGCTGGAGCTGAACCTGGTGAGAGATGCAAAGGAAAATGTGAAGAGCTTCCATAGGTACAGAAACCAGAAGAGGAAGATCAAGGAAGGCATCCCCTCCCTGAGGAACAGCAATGGGGAGTTAGCAACAACAGATGAGGAGAAGGCCGAGGTCCTGAAAAACTTTTTTTTGTCTCAGTCTTCAATGGCAACTTCTCTCCTCACAGCTCTCAAGTGGATGGCCCATGAGACAGGGACCAGCGAGACAAAGCCCCTCCCACAGTCAGTGAGGACAAGGTTTGTGAATACCTGAGGAACCTTGACATGCACAAGTGTGTGGGACCTGTTGAGATGCACCCCAGAGTACTGAAGGAACTGGCCGATGCAGTTGCCGAGCCACTGTCCATAATGTTTAAAAAGTTCTGGCAGTCAGGAGAGGTCCCCAGTGACTAGGAAAGGAAATATCACACCCATTTTTAAAAAGGGTAGAAAGGAAGACCCTGGGAACAACTGACCTGTCAGCCTCACCTCTGTGCCTGGGAGGATCATGGAGCAGATCCTCCTAGAAGAAATGCTGAGGCACATGGAGGACAGGGAGGTGATTCAAGAGAGTCAGAATGGCTTTACCAGGGGCGAATCCTGCCTGACCAATCTGGTGGCAATGAAATAACTGCATTAGTGGACAAGGGAAGAGCTGTGGACGTGATCTATCTTGAATTTGCCAAGGCCTTTGACACTGTCCCCCATAACTTCTGCTTTTCTAAGCTGGAGAGATATGGGTTCGATGGGTGGACTGTTCAGTGGATAAGAAACTGGCTGGATGGTCACACTCAGAGAGTAGTTGTCAACGGCTCAATGTCTAGCTGGGAAAAAGTGACAAGTGGTGTCCCTCAAGGGTCCATCCTGAGGCCGGTGTTGTTTAATATCTTCATTAATGACAGAGACAGTGGTGTCGAGTGCACCCCCAGCAAGTTTGCTGACGATACCAAGCTGGGTGGTGCAGTTGAGATGCCAGAGGGACAGGAGGCCATCCAGAGGGACCTGGACAGGCCGGAGAGGTGGGCTCGGGTGAACCTGAAGGACTCTCATTATGGAGGAAGTCTTTTTTTTGCTCTAAGAGAGACTTGTATCTTAATTTTCACTTGATTTTGTGAGTAACTTGAGCATTGATTTCTCCAGTTCCCCTCCATACTGTCCAAATTGATCTGTGCTTATATTGTACTTTTGCAGCTTGTGGCCTACTTCCATTAAAAGCTGAAAAGGGCAAAGATGAGCACAGACTGATGGGATGATGTGTCCGGTCTGGTTTCAGATTCCAGATAACCTCTTCTCCTCCACACTGCATCCAAGGCACTCATAGAAACTGGCTTCATGGTTCTGAGGACCAGACAAATACAGAGAGGAAACAGGTTGATCAAATGGAAAAAACCAACCAACCAACAACAAACCTAAACCCCAAAAGGGTCCTCCCAAAAATCCAAAGCAAAGCACAAATTCATTAACACTGGAACGGCTCTGTGGCCTTTTGCAGGTGGAAGCTGATGAATTAAGGAAAGCTTCGAAAACTGAGATCATGTCTGCTCAGCCTAGACACTAAAGATCCCATGGTGCTTTACATACTAGGAGAGGATTTACCCACATGTCCTGTCCAAAATGTAACATTTTCCCCAGAGCAAAGGAGCATACCATACACTGGTTGGAGGCTCTTCTCCATCCTGGAAGTGGCTGCATTTTGATCATGCAGCTTGTCCCCCTCTGTAAACACACAGGCAAGTGTAAATGAAAGGACATGGGTATTGCAGGGGGCTTTGCACACAAAAACAAGACTCCCATGTTTGTACAGAGTGTGAACAGGCTTATGGCAATGCTTTGTGAAGTATTTTGGGATCCTTTTTAAGATAATCCTCATTATTTATAATTAATATAAACAGATGGCCAGCAGTGCGAGCAACAACATGTAACGGCTGTTGGGCTTGACTGGGCAAACATTCTTGTGTAAGGGCAGTTTTACACATGAGGACAATCCTTTTGACCTCATCAGAACTGTTAGCAGTATTGGTGGTATTTACCAATATTAAATTCAAGATAGGAAAACAATTTCTTGGAGAAAAAGAATTTGCAAGTATACAGTTATACTTGCAAGAATATTTGCAGAGCATAGCTTTGATTTATCATTAACGTTTGCCAAGTTATGTGCTAATGGTCAGAATTTGTCTCTCCTATTTCCTAATTTTAAAAAATCCCAACACAATTTTATTTCATCTTTTAAAGCACTTTGACTCTAGGGATCAAAATACCTTGGACTTCTATGCTAAGTTATACCAGAGAACAATTTTTGTTGCCTTGTAGCATAGACTTTGAATAGTTGCTGTTTCAACAGAAAAATAAAAACCATCCACTTAATGTGTAATTAATAGTTTGGCATTTCCCTAAGGCTTTAGCCAGGACCCTTTCTGTTTCTGTTTTGTATTACTGAACTCCCTTGCTAAATATTTCCAGATCATATAGATTTAGATAAGACATGTTCCAGAACTTATAACATTTTTTATTTTGACTTTTACAGTATTTATTAGTGTAATGAAAATAATACTTTGACAAGTCCCCAAATAAATGGTAGTATTCACCCCTGGATAGCTAAGTGGCTGTAGTCCATGGCTTATTTAACCATGCATGCGTCGGAGACATGAAAAGTATGACAAAAATCTTAGTGCTGATCCCCTAAAAACCTGTGACCTTCTCCTATGACCAGGGCCCTGATCCTGCTGAGTAACACGGGAGGATGTTAGCAGACGTGAGAAATGCCACTGAAACCCATGGACCTTTCTTGAGGGTACAAGGAGGTCTCAGGGCTAGGATCTAACTGACTAATTTGATCCTTTTGAGCACCTTTGTGGTGTTCTCCAGCACTGCTCTTACCTGCTTCTGTGCATCGTAAAATAGCATATGAAGAGAAATTTGGTGAAAAACCTGTAACTCAGAAATTGAATAGCTGGAAATATCAGAATTTCACAGATGTTAAAAATGATAAGTTGATATGAACTCCTGCATTCCTAGACGTAGAGAATTTCACCCACTTTCTCCAATAGGTATGAAATTATTTAGGCCACTTTTATACTTAATACTATATAAATGTGTTCTACTTCATAGAAAGACCCATTTTTGTGTAACAGATTGTGTGATTAAGGCCTGTAAAACCTTAAAGACAACATTTGTCATCTTTGTTAAGATTTTAACACACTTCTGAGACTATTCAAAAACTAAGGAGCGTTTTGAATGCAGGCTGGAGCTCAGGACATGTGTGCATACCAAAAGAAGGACTTTGTAGAGTTCTCTGGCCAAAATGAGCACATTTTCTCCTTTATGGGGCTGATCTCAACTTATGGCTCCCTAGCCATATCTTCACACCAGAATTCTTTTCCTGGTGGATGTGAGTCAAGTGGTCTACACCTTCACTCTCTTTTGTCACCCACAAAGGCTTACAAGATAATTTTTAAAATAAGAAACACCAATTCAAAACCAGAAGTTGATGTGTTTCTGTTTAGTACTATTAAAAAGTGATGTTTCAATATTACCCAGACCAAACAGTTCTTTTGCTAAATGAAAAAATTTCAGTATAAAAAAGAAATCCTCCTTTTTTTAATCTCAGCCAAAATTATTTTTCCAAATGTGACTAAACCTCATTTATAAGTTTATGTCCTTTCCAAAGTTCATTTGTTTGATACATTAATTGTTTGTCTAAAAGTTGTCTGTGTTGCATCAGGTTTGCTATATGATGCCTTCACCTCAGCAGGGCTGAGGAGCACAAGGGCATTTTCGTGACAAAACCACTTGAAATATTTTGAGTGACTTAAAAGTATTTTTCTCCTCTTGATCCTTCCAGAATAGACCACACTGAATGTACATTCAAATTTTCATTTCCTTGGAGGGTGCCCATTTGTTCATTAACACGGGGTTGCGTGTGATTTTTTAAATGGGAAGCTTCACAACAGGAAGAAATACCCTCCTGCCTATGTTTTCCCAACATACACTTCCATGCATACACAAAGGGTATGTATCTGACTGCACCAAATGGAGAAGTTTGAAATTAATTTGATATTAATTCTGAGCGCACATTCTTTCTTTCTTCAATATATGGAAGAAAGACCAGTTCCTTGTTTGGTATCACTGCACAGACATTATCTGACACCATGTGGGAATTGTCATGGCATCTATGATTGGAAATCTCATGTGTTTTCTCTGTCTTTTCTATAAGAGTGTGAAAATTCATGGGCTGGTCCACACATTACCTCAATCCTTCACAAATACATTATTTTTATAACAGCCCTACAGAGCTCTGTCTCTGCAAAAGCCATGCACCTTACAAAACAATTCATCTGAATGTAGTGGATCTGAAAGAAATTAGCCAACTCTCAAGTCTAACATCCACCAGTGTATATGCAGATCACCCAAACTTTATAATATCTTTCTTTCTTCTGCTTATTTCTTCACTGCAGCTACCATCACATGATGGACCAGCAGCAACACATGAAGTACATTTCTTGATGATTTGGAAGTTAAGTGGTAGTAGGTCATAGTTATCTATTTATGTGTATGAAAAATCAGCAATATTTTTGAATTGCTCAAAGTCTCCTTTAAAACTAGAAGAAGATGAGCTCTTTCTCATTTAGAGTAATTAAAATGATACATGTAAGAATAGAGTGTGAATAAAAACCTGATGCATGTCCTGCTGGTACAGTTAGTATATTAACAAGTCTTACAAACACAGCTTCAACGTTCTTATCAACATGCTGAAAAATGCCATTGGTGTTTCTGTGCAAGTTATGCTTTTCTGGTTTTGTTGTGGTGTCTGAATTCCTCTAGGTATTATGGGATGAATTTGACGCTCTCCTCTGGGTAGGTGCAACAGGAAAATAACTGGGAAGGGAACAGAAAGGTAAAAGAGGGACAGAGTAACAGTAGTAAGAGAGAGCTGAGAGGGGGAAAAAACGACAGGTCTTGAATCACTGTTGTCCAGGTAAAAGAAATTTCTTTCCAAGCAATCAAGCTACCATTCTATGTTATTTTCCAAAACTCGTAGTGTAACTATTACCTCTAGCCTGTTGAAATGGCTAACTCCCATGACTTCAGTGGGAACACAATAAAGTGAGCCCTAAGTACAGCTGGAAATCCAATCTTTTGCATGTTTTTAAGGTTACATGTTCAATTTAGAGTGACCATGTGCACAAAATCGGAGCACAGCCTTTTTAACTTCAAAAAGGAGAAAAAAATTCTCAAAAAAAGGAATGCAATTCTTTATCTCTGTGATAGTTTTTAGTTTTCAAGACATTCTTCTGAGTTTCTAGGTCCTACATATTCTTATGTCCTGCCAGCTGGAAATACTTGTATCTGAACTAGGGCCGAATATATGCTGCAGCTGCTGCTTCCCAAAGGTTTTTATGACATCAGGGTAAGCAGCATTTGAGTGTGTGGGCAACTTGTCCAAGCTGGGCTGGTGGCAAGTGGGTTCTGCTTGCTTAAGCCTAGCCATGGGGAAGCCTCTAGATGCAGCATGCTGTTGATGTAAGAGGGACTTGTAAATTTTTCATAACTTGTCAGAGTTATGCTGAAAGAAGGCCTTGATTGTTCATTTTGGTCAAGAGCAGGAAGATCACAAATGGCCAAAAGAAATGGCTTCTTATCCATTAAACAAATAGCTCATTCAGTTGAGCTCTCTGAACAGGGCAAAGGGAAAGGCAAGATGGAACTAGCAAGTCCACATTTACCTAGACCTGGTAACAACACAGCTTGAGGTGCTGTTGTCTAAGTCTAACTGAAGAAATATGATCTAGGTTTCCTCTATATGCAGATTTCCTTGGGGTCTGGAGTCCTTTCTTCAACACCCTTTTTACAAACCTTGCTCTAAGCCCTTTGAGTCTGTATTTGGAGTATAGCTGAAGGCGGGGGAGGGTATAAAGGCAAGTTAGGAGTAAAGAAATCAGAATCCTTTTTGTTTAAGCTCACATATTGTGTTGCTGCCTCTTCCATTTATTCATGTTGCAGGCACGTTCAAGGGAATGGCAGTACTTTATGGTACAAAGCTAACAGATGAGTTGAAATGGGTCTTTTTAAAGAGGGGGTCCATGCAGTCCAACACTGCATGGACCCTCATGTTAGACATGCTCCGTAGGCCTAAATCAGCAGAGAGATTAAAACAGATCTGGACATAGCCATAACTTAAGAACACATGCAGAATAATACAGATGAGCAAGTGGTCTGCATATTTGCCTCCTTTCCAGGTCTTCCAGGATTGCTCTGCTTATGCTGGCACTGAGGTTTTTTTGGCCAGCCATCATTTTTGCAAGTGGGCTTGAGAAACAACAGATCACACAAAAAAAACCAAACTCTGAAAACACTTGATAATCAGAGTCATGGTTTACCCTTGTTCTCTTTTCCTTGACATCCTAAAGCTTGACTGAAATACCTGATTAAAAATAAAGTGATATCTCAGCATGGAAAAAGGCAGCAATGCATGACACGAGAGGCTCTAGGGGAGAAAACAGAGCCTTTCCTAAACGCTTAGCTACCGTTTCCCAAGCAAAAATACAATGGCTTCTATGCTGATCACAATTATGCTGTTATAAATCTAGTGATTTCTTCTGTGTTACCTTGGATTTACAACATTGTAACCAGCCTCACAGTATTTTTAGGTCTGCTACTGCCAAGGAATTGTATTTTCTCACCAAGGCACACTCAGGAGACTTCTCTCTACATTGTTACGCAGCAAGTGGTCTATCTTGATAAAGCATGAAGATACAGCATCTCCAATTCCTGCTTCCTTTTATGAATATTCCTTATTTAGTCAGGGTTAGGAACAAAAACTTTGTTTGTAACTGGCATCTGATTGTGTGTTTAACCTTCTGTTTTGATTTTGAACTTACCAGGCTAATGCCTGACGTTTTTGTTCTGTCATTTGACAGACAAACACATTGGCTTCAAGGTGAGGCTCACCTGTATCGGAGCTCAGTCACAACACTATATGGCTGGAAGGGGTCACAAAGTGTCCCACCCCTCATACCACAGTGGGATTCTGTGGTAAGCACATATATCTAGTTTGTTCTTAAAGTTCTGCACTGCCTTCCCCAACAGGTTGAAGCTCTGGTCCACTGCTCACTCTGATCACCTCACAGACTGATAACTCTTTCCAGCTTTCTTTGCATTGCTCTGGAATCTTCTTTACTGCAAATTAATTCTTCATCCTTTCCTCTGTGGCCACAGAGAACAGTTTATCATCTCTGTCTTCAATAACCTTTTTAATACTGGAAGACTGTTATTATGTGGCCCTGCAGTCTTCTCTTTCCTAGACTAAACAAACCCAGTTCCTTCAGATTTTCTCTCATAGGTCAGGTTTTCTAAACCTCTTAACATTCTTAGTTGTTTGTTTTCTATTTTCTGTTTTCTTTTTCTTTTTTTTTTTTTTTTTTCCCTTCTCTGCTGAAAAGGGAAGACAGTTGATCTGGGAAAATTACTACCCCAGCATTTGCCCCTATCAAGTCCCTGCTGTGAAATGGTTTCTTCCTTCCTAGAGAGAGTGTTACCCATCTTTGAGTTAATGCTAGCCTGAAGGTCTCATTTTATTGTCAGTCTCTATGAACACTGTGTGGAAAATGAAAGTAGAAGGGTGAGGAAGTAGTGGAGAGTAGGGGTAATGTGTGCTAAGTTTTAAAGATTTAGCATACAGATGACTGATCGAGAAGTCCATACATTTAATGATTTCCAGGAAGCCCATCTCTAGAAATCTATCCTTAAAGAAGGAAGTTAGGTGATACCCTTCTTGTGAGACCCTTGAGGATGGGCATAAAGGAGTCATGGAGCATTGGTGATGATGATCTGAAATAATAATTGATGTTTGCACTGCTAGAGGGAAACCTTTCTCTATTGTGGAGTAGAAATATATTTTCTCCCTCTGACTTTTACAAGTTCTGACCTCATGCCAGTTGTATTTCTGGAGGAAGAACTGGTCAGGCTTGACCCAAGAGTCCAGAGTTAGCTTGGTTCTCCTCTAGCCTAAATATGGAGGAGTTCCACTGATTTTTGTACCTGAAGCTTGAACCCCTCTTTCCTCTGTTGCTCACTTTAATGAAGTGCACCAGAAAATGCAAGGATAATGAAAATCCTCTTTCAAGACTGTACTGGTCTTTAGTCCAGGACTTTGTTATCAACCAAGGGATCCCAGCCTCATGTCTAGCCAAAATAATGTGGGAGGTTATATTCGTGTTTTCATATTTCCTCTCCACGAGAGCGGAAGACTGACAAGTGTCTTCAGATACCTCCAAAACCATGATCATGTTTATTCAGCAACGTCATCATTATTACCCATAATTTGATACATCACATTTTCCATCCTTTCTGAGTCTGGCACTGCTAAGTGGCTGCAGCCTATTGATTCTGGCCTGCGGTATTTCTGTGACAATCACACAGCAATTACTCTAACAGGTAACATTTGCCACAGTCTTAAATGCTGTTGGGAATACAAATCCTTACAGATTTATGCTACAAATCTAGAGTTACCACTTATTTAGCCCAATTAATTTCTGCTGAGCTTAAGCCCTGTTTACACTGGCCACGACAAAGGACCTCACCTCTGCTAGAGGACAGAGTTAAGCCTACTTCCAGCTGAGATGGCTTATGAAGTGTTTTCACAAACCTGTGTGGATAGCAGCAAACTGTGTCAGAACCACATTTACAAACTGTATTCTCCTTCAGGGACTGGAGACCCAGTTCAGAAAAGGCTGAAAGAGCCACCTGCATCATGGTTTACACTGTCAGAGCACAAGGCAAACACTAGCTCGTGGGGTGCAGCTACAAACCAGCCAAAGCCAGTAGGATGCTGTGTTAGCTGGAAATGAGGAAAGCACAGGCACTGCCTCTGCCCTGCCTGTGGGACCCAGTGGGAGGATTTGATGAGAGGAGAAAAGCCTGTGGGGCTGATGGGGAGTGAGATGTGAAGGAGCCATCAGAGATGTACAGTCATCTTTTTGCAAAAGATAGTCTAGTAGTGGGCATCCTTAGACCTTGTTAGGTTGATTGCATTTCATTGCCTTCCATATACTAATGCAGAAGGGAATTTTTTCAAGGTTTGAGATATTCCAGAAAGACACCCAAGAGAAGAAATTCTGAATTCTTCCCCAGCACCTCCTGGATACATCTGCAGACTGACTGCCTGGATCTCCAGACTGATCCTGAATTGTTGCTGATCCCTTTTGCAGCCTGGAAGAAAGTCACAAGCTCTCTGGACCAGGCTGTTCATTCAAAGTAATTTCTATCTCCTGTTTTCTGTGTTTGAATGGTAAACAGAGTCATACCCATGTAAAGTTATGAGCAACAGGGCTTCCTAAAAACTGCAGAGATCATTCAAACCGTCTACCATTACCTGATTATTTTTACCAATTTCCTGGACATTCAGAGAATGTTTTCTTTCCCATTTTGTATTTTGCAGAGTGGAGATCCTTATCATCAGTCTGCAGTCTAACATGGCTAATTAAATAATGCCACCTTCACATGCAAGAGCGGCCAATTCAGGAGCTGCTAGCAGTTCTGCCACAAGCTGTCACACCACATTTAAGTGTAGCTTGGTAAAAAATACTCTTTTATTTTTCCCACCACTTGTAGGTTTAGAACTTGTCTGGTGCCTAGTTTGGCAGCAGGAAGGATGGCTGTTTGGATGGATGTATAAAATAAAAAACAGTTGCTGATGATAGCAAGGCACTTCATCTTTCTGCCATGAAGAACAGCTTCCAGGATCAAGAAGAATGTGAAGTCTGTGTTCTGTGTTCTTTACCGAGCACTGGTGCAGGATGCTACGGTCTGTCAGTTGTTAGCACAGACCTTCAACAAATCCCATAACTCTTTCAACCTTCCTACTTTAACTGTGCAAATGAAAAAGTAACTGTAAATCTTGTTGACAATTGCTTCTATATCTATTGGCAGGAGGTCAACTTTGGCCTGAACAACATGGGAACAATATGTGCAGCACAGCCAATGCCCATTAATTGTCTCTTTAGTTTCTCCTGCAACTTGTAGAGCATATTTCTCCCAGGTGATCTGCTTCTCTAAACATTAGTACAAGCTTGTCTGGCACAGAATGCCAATAATTTATGAGTCAGATTCTGCTTTTCAGTGGTATTTACAGTGTGCTCTGATGTAGAGCACATTAGATACTTCTTTAAGTACAGATGAGAGTGTAGGAAAGGTGCTTTCTTTTTGTTACCTTCAAGGAACAATTAAAAATTACTCTTGTTTTCCTATGAACTGTTTCATCACCTGACAGAGACTCAGAGCCCTTTTTCTTCCTCAGTCCACACATGTATGTTCAGTAGTGAATGGCACAAGGAAACAGTGGAAGCAGCTTCCGGATACTTTCCTCTCTGTGGCATGGGACTGCTCTGTGGATTGCTTTGTCATCTTGACTCCTTGATGTACTGCTGTCTTGTTATTTTAGTTTCTGTAACTTCTCCAAGACCTCTCCCATGTTCCTGGGCAGGGTGCTGTGACAATAGGCAATAATAACTGCTTGGCTGCGGTGGATACTTCTCTAGTGGGGACACCTGACCTTTCACTTTCTAATTCTGAAGTAGTCTCTCAGTGCCGAATGCTTTATAACACTTATTTAATGAACAATCTCTTCTCAGGTCTCCCAAAGACTTAAAAGCAGAAGTTGTAGCAAGATATCCTATCATCATCTTTTTTTTTTGTTCCATAGGCATTGTTGAACATGCACTAGTGTTTTATGTAGTGTTGTTAGAACTAAATCCAAGTTACACACAAAAGCAAATGTAGAGGAACAAACACTGTATGAGTTCTATCTCTTTAACACTTTTCATTCAGTTTTGTTGTACAATTTAGTCACTGAAAACCCACTGAGACTTGGAATATGTCAGGCTGTTCTAGTCCTGTTAAATGAAGGTTCAAAATATAGTTTAGAGATGCAGTGGAGTTGAATTATGTTTTCCTTACTATATTAAGGATCACTAGCCACCTCAGGCTCTTGGCTCTGGGGTTTGGAATCAGACTTGGCTGTTGTCTTTCATTCAAGTCAGAAATAAATCTCATTTTACTGTAGGGGAAACAAACCTCATTTGAGATACCTGCAGCATACCATTTCCCTTTTTAAGGAACCTCTTCTTCATCAGTAATGTCCCTCCTAGCTCTTTAGCTGCTTTCTGCTTCTTCTGTGAGACCCTGGAATGGGTTGCCCAGGGTGGTGGTTGAGGCCCCATCCCTGGGGGTCTTTAAGGCCAGGCTGGAGGAGGCTCTGGGCAGCCTGATCTAGTGGGAGGTGTCCCTGCTCATGGCAGAGGGGTTGGAACTGGGTGATCCTTGTGGTCCCTTCCAACCTTGACAGATTCTGATCTGTTTTGGCAGAGGACTTTGGAGCTCTAACGGCTCAATGGTTGGACTTGATGATCTTGGAGGTCCCTTCCAACCTAAAGGATTCTATGATTCTATGATTCTACTTTGTTAGCAGCCCATGCCCTTCCGGCAGTGTCTGGAAGGTTTTCACTCTTTGGCACCATGTGGCTGCTTGCCGAGGAAGGAAGGCATGGTAATCTTCTGACTGTTTGTCACAGAGACTCAAGCTAGGAAAAAGGCTTTCAAGGAGAACTGATGGCCAACTTTTACCTAGTTCTGCTTTTATTCTATTATAGCAGCACCTCTGTCTCTTCAGAGCCTGTTACCCTTGTATTCCTTGGTGTTGGTGGTGTGAATGTTGTCCCCAAACCAGACTGAAAACCACCCTGAAGCTCATAAAAAAGATCCTGGCCTGATTCTGGGTGTTTTCTAGCAATTTTCTAGTCTTAATGTCCAAATAATGCTGTACCAGGTACTGTATTGTGCCTGCAGCTACATCAACTGACAAGAAATTTTTTTCTTACCTTTCAAACTTGAATAATCTAGTTTAAGCCTGTTTGAAGATCTGAGAACTTTGGAAAGGCTAGATGGCTGACACCGTTGTGGTTTATCCCTGTGTGCCTATGTTCAGCTGTAGCAGGAGACACTGTCAGTGGGGTCAGTTACTGATGAGCTGTCACTGGAAGTGAAGCAGGCTGCTGGGAAGCTGCTGGTAACGTAGCAGTGGGCTTATTCCTCTGCCTGTGTGGGTCTTTTATCTCCCACGAGACTGTGCACCTTTTTCACTAGACTTGAGAGACGGAGTACTAGAAGGTGAAGCAGTGTAATGTGTCTGATGCTCTGCTGACCCACACAGCAAAGCTCTGCTGCTGCTGGCTTGCCAGAAGCAGGGCAGGCCCCCTGCCCTTGCTGACCCCTCAAACAGCCCTGGACAAGCCAAGGGCTTTTCAACTGTACCTGCTCTCCATGAGGAGCTGTGGAGACCTCAGAGATGTTAGCTAGGGTGCTGGAGATACGACTGCAGCAGCTAGCCTGCCTAAAAGCACTGCATGGGATGGGTTACTTGGGGCTGTTCACAGCTTTGGGCTGACTCTGTGAGGATGTTCTCCTGCCTGAAGCATGGCTCTAGACCTAGGGCGTGCCAGGGAATTACTTGTTATGTCAGTGGCAACCAGTTTTCCACCAGGACCAGTAAATAAGAGAATGGGCACAATGTTCAGTCTCTTGGGAACTGCATTTGTGCTAGTGAAATGTTTAGCCCAGGATGTGATGATATAAGGGATGGATTGTATATGGGGAGGGGCAGAGCAGACACAACTAGATGACAAGGATACTCTCCTACCTAGGAGGACTCTCCTTCCACTTTGGCTTGTTTATTCAAGAACACTGGAGCCACTTGTACCTATTTGTGCAGAAAGATCTTCCCTGCAATATCTCAAAAACTCATTTGTTGTAAGCCTCTAAGCTGACAAGGTCTGGAGAACTTTCCCAGCTCTCCTCCTTGCCCTGCCAGAGTTGCAGGTAATGTTGGACAATCTGTGTAGTTCCTCCTGAGGGGTGGCCTGACACTGTAACCTGGAGCATGCTGTCTCTCTGCTCTGCATCCCATCAAGCAAAGGCAGGGAGAAACTTGCCCGTGGTCACAATCAAAGATTTCAGTATGAAACTGTCATTCCCAAATCGACACCTAAAAAAATGTGGCTTTTCCAAAGGTGCCAAATTTTTACAGCTCCACCTTCTCTCTTGGGGAATTTTTTGTGCTAAGTATTTGGATGCCAAAAATGAATCACGATAGATCTGAATGATTCTCTGAATGGTTGTTTGCTCCTGATACTCAGATCTCTATTATTGAGTTTAGGCCTGGTGGAGGTGCTGGGCATTAACCCCATTCCTATCTCTAAAACAGGGAAATATATCGTGAAATCAAATTTTCAATGCTGATACTGGCTTAGATGGAGACCAGAGACAGTATAAACAGTCCTTGCAACCTTCAGATGAAACAACTGATATGCAGTAGCTTTCCCAGATGTTCAGGCACGAGGAGAATGGCTGGATTCACATATTTTCTCAAATATAACTGCTAATGGAGTATTCCCACATCCCACTGTAAATGTAAATATCCAGTAATGTTATATAAAGCTATGGCTTTCCCTGAAGAATTTTTGCTTCATAAATTTTTAGCAGCTCAGGATGGATGTAATCTTGCTCCTATGCGTTAAGTAGAAACAGGACCTATTGCTGTCAGACTGCTACACCAAAGCCTTGAACAAGAAGGAGTATCTTAGTAATGGACATAGAAATACACCTGCCATGTATTCTGAAACTTAGAATTTAAAATGTGCCTGAATTTCACCTTTAAATAAGGTACTGCCTCCTGCCTGTAATGTATAACATGAGACAGGGTTATTGCTTCACCAGAGTACGTGAGAGAGTTACTGCAGCTGTGGCCTTTGAGCTCTGCATATCACAGACTTGCTTTGGCCTTAGGTGGCTCATGATGCTGCATGATGCCTTTTTCCAGTGATCTGAAACATAATGAAGGTATGTTCTCCTTTATTGCCTCTGACCTGGCTGGGGTTTGCCACAGAGAACATTTATATGCCACTGGACAGAAAAGCATCAAAGGATCTGGCGTTGATGATATATTTAGTCTTTTTATGCTTGAACATTTTCTCATCTGAACTTCTGGGCACTAATTTTGCTTATCTTTTGTTAAAAAACTTTCCTAAATAAATATAAAATCTTTTCATATGATCTTGACCTGGATTTAGACAATATTTTATGTAGCTCTAGGTTAAAGACTGACTAACAAGTTCTTTGTATCTGTCTTCAGACATCTGCTGGCTAAAGGTTGATGTGCTCAAATTGTGCGAGGACCCCTGGCTATATGAGAGTAAGTCTCACTGACTAGTCTCGGGTTGGCACCTGTTTTTCTGAGACACTGCAGGATGTCTTGGTCCACTTTTCAAGTGTGGGAACTTTCTAAACGGGAAACCCCTTCACAAGCTAGATAAGCAGCTGAGACCCATGGAGCTGGCATGGAGGAACTGGATGTTGTTCCTAGGCTGATTCAAGGTACAAGTTCAGAATCCTTCAGAATCCTGGATGAGCTGTTTACACGTGAGTCTCTATCACCAGTATGATTTTGTCCATGGTTTTGAACTTCATTACTCATCCAGAGAGATGTTAATTCAGCATGCTCTGCACTGACCCTGTGGTGTTGTGGGTGTCTCATGAATGCAAAGTGAATCAGTTTTTTTTGGCAGAAGAGAGTGTGTGTGTGTGAGGTTATGTCAAGGGGCAGAGAGATCCTTTTGCACCTCTTTCAAATATATCTAACAGGGACTGTTGCTACTAGTAAAAATACCACTTAGAGATGACAGAGAGCACACATGCACTTTACAGGTTAAAAATATGTGTCTGTAATAATATCACTCTATGGTGCTTATAAATGTCCTGGAGAAACTAGGTGAAACGTATGATACAAAGTGTTACAGCATCATCGAGCCACCTCTGTTTTAAAAACCTGGCATCCTCTTTGCTTGTAAAGCCAAACTGTTTTAAATTTATTTACACCCCACCATTTCCTTAGGGATCTGTTTTCCACAAACTAATGAGGCACTGGTGCAAAAGCTTTGCTGTTATTCTTGGCAGAGGCTGTTTTGACTCAAAGGACTACTTCACTGGGTTTTTTTTCTTCAGTAGTCCAGTGCAAATAATAAATAGGAGGAAATATATAAAGTTTTTCAATATGGGGGACAAGTTGCAGGACTGCAAAAGGTTAAACAAAACAATGACGAGTGGAAATCCATACTATCTCACTCATCCCCACAATTTTTGGGTCTTACCCTTTTCACCTATTTCAAAACTGTACGTATACTTTGTTGCAGACCTGCTCAATCCACTAGCAACCCAGGAGCATGCAGCCTTGCAAAAGGGAAATAATTCGACCAATATTCCTCGTGGTGTCCAAAGGGCTGGTGTCTCATTCCTCTTCCCTTGGTTAACAGTATGTCACAAAGTGAAGCGCTTCACACCTGAGATACAAAAAGATTGGGTGCTGCTGAGACTTACAGGACTTTCTAAGCAAGGAATAAGTTTAAGGTCAACTTTTAGAAGTAAAAACCCCAAGGCTTCAGTGGATTTTCTAAGTGGTGAGTGAAGGTTCTGTAAAGGGACTAGGCGCTGTACAATCAGCTACAAAATTGCATCCAATTTACAAACTAATGGGCAGCAGTGTATGCAGAAACGTGTAGTATAGAAATCAAACCATTTTCTTACATAACCATTTCAATATGCACTTTGGTTATTCACATCTTAATAATTATGTAAAACTGATCTACTGATAAGGGAAAAATGGTTATAATGAGAGTGATTACAATTGATTGCTAGAATATTGAGTACTTTGCATTAGCATATTTATCTGAAAAATGTCAAAACGCATGTCTATGATTGATCTCAAGACATAAATCTTTTTCCACTTACATGTGGAAACAGGTTACTCTGCCTGTGGACACAGGAGGATGAGCGTGCTGTCTTCCTTGGGTATTTAAAGACATCTGCCTGTGTAAGGATCTGCAGTTTATGGTCACGGTGGAGAGAGAGGTGAGGGCAATTAGTGGCTGTGAAGATGGGCTCCTGCTCCCAGTTTGATTGTAAAGATAATGGAGAACCCCCTTGACTGACTGGCTGCAGAGGATCTGGGCTGCTCACCTGGGGAGGGGAGGTGAATGCTCTTGCTACTCCCCAAAGTTATTAACCTGTTTGACATCTGTGAAAATCATGGTAGGTAGGAATGACATCATTTTCCCAAAGTCAAGGAACAAATGTGGCAAAGCTGAAACCCGAAGCTGATAGTCCTGATCTGCTGGTCACACACATTAACTAAAGACCACCCTTCTTCCTGGAGAAAATGAGAGGTTGTTATTAAACACAGGAGAGGAGATGTGCAGAAATAGTGATGATCTAGAGCTATAAAGCAGGATTTTCTTTTTCTGCCTCTCATCCCACTTTTAATCTAGTTTCTTTAAGCACTAAGGGAAATGTAGTCCTTCATCTGTAAGCCTTCCTGAATGTAGAGCAACCAAATCTGACAGAGGTGAAGGTTTCAAGCATGGGATGTTACTGTACATTTCACAAGCAGAGGTGGCCAAAAGGAAGAAGTCCATATGAGACCACAGCATCAATGGATGCAGTTTTTACAGAAATACTTCTTTCTCTGGCCTTTCTTTTCCTCATGGTGTCACTGAACTGGCTCCTGTTACATGAGGATATGCTAGTATTTCCATGTTAATAGCTGTTCATTTACAAAATTTATCTTAATAAAATCCACTTTGGAGATGAGATGAGCATTAAGGCAAATGCTGAGAAGTATAAGGGATTGACTTCAAAAACAACTGATGATGCTTGAAGCTCCAAAGTATGAATTAGCATGTGTAGAAATGGATTAGATGCATCTAATTTTGACTTGTTTCTATATTGTAACTTAAACATAAATCTTGCTGTAAACTAGAGGAAGTCTTTGCACACCGAGAATAACTATTGCAAGATGCTTCTGACTTGCACTAGGAAGAATACAGTGATAAGAAGAATTTAATTCTGTTGAATTAAAGCACATTATGCAAAGTGTACTTTTAAAAAAGAGTTCTGTTTTCTGATACATATCACTAGGTCTTCTCACTAATCCACCCTAGTAGACCAAGTTTCAATTTTCCATGTAAAATTTTTCTTTCTTAAATCTTAGAAGGTGATGAGGTCCCACATTTGCAGAGCAATTCAGACTTTCCATTTATGTATTATGTCTTTATGACGTAAAGTGCTTTTGTGTACAAAATAAATAATGGCTTTTAGATATAAGCAGTCAGATTTGTAATTTTAAGTATTGTTATATCTATTTATAACTGCAGCTAGATTATTTGATAATGCACATGCCTGTCTACTCTCACAGGACACGTGAGTGTTTTCCTTTCTTTTTATTGCACTGTATTGCACTTAAGTGTGTAAGCATTTCAAACTATGCTCACAGACGTATAGGCATGATGAAGCCCATGCTTAGATCAGGGGACAGACAAGGATGTGAGCATGCTGTTGGCAAAATTTGCCAAAATTGCACCAAAATCGCTGCTGACTTGGGACAGAAATGAGTGTTTATGCTACATGTGCTGAACATGTCAGGTAGTCCATTTGGCCAAGGGTGCCTACAACCACAGACACCTATCCCAGAAACCAGGTACCAAGATATCCAACATGGCATTTTAGGGAAGTCCTGAGGCCCTACATCCTGGCAGAGGTCAGGCAGGTGCTGCAGGTGATGAGATGGGTGGGCAGAAGCAATGGTGAAAGTCGCAGCAAGCCCCATTCCCACCACTCCTGCCTCATCTTTGGGTGCATGGTGGCTCTGCTGAGCACAGCACGTGAGTCTCCGTCTTCACTGTGGTTCAGGCTCACTCTGTGGGAGGGAAGAGAGACACCACTTGGGTCTTTTCCCTGAGAGGAGCCAGAGGAAAACCAAGATTCGGGCAGTTTTGCACACAGTCTCCATCCCAGGCTGCCTGTTCCTGCAACTTTGTTTACACTGGGTGGAGATGCCAGGAAAGCACCATGGTGAGCTGCATCTTCTGGAAAGCATGCACTTATGTGCACAAATTGCACACATGCACACCCCAGATGCCTCTTCTTGCAGCCATGTGTGTCATTACAGAAACTAAGGTGAGATGAAGGTGGGTCAGGAAAGGAGGGCAGGACCACCGCTTTGGTCAGCAGCCTCCAAGGCAGAAGCAGTAAATGCCTGGTACAGCTGCCTGGCAGGCAAAGATACTCGCAGGGTGGATGAGATGATTTTGGAGTTATTCAGGAAAAAAACAGGTACTTCATGGACCTGCCCAGGTCCCACCCCAGCTTGTCACTCACTATGACCCTGCATACTCCTTGGTGTGCTTATATTTGGTTTTTAACTGTCATCTTCTCTGACTGACAGCAGCATGGCCACTAAAACAGGGATCTTGTTTTCTTGCACCCCCTTCCTGCAGTCTCAGCTCCATCCCACTTGGTGTGGAGTGGGGTGGCCAGCACAGAGGGACTGCCTCAAGTAGGGGACTAATGGCTTCCAACTGTGGCTAAAAGCCACTTTGGTGGGACACTGAGGCTGGGCTGTACCAAGAGGCAGTGAGCACCTTTGGGAGATTTACTCCCCTACTTAGACCCTCATAATTTTTTTTTTCTTACCTTTGCAGAAAAGCAACTCAATAAATCACCAAAAAATGCCTCAAATGGTCACAAGGAAAAATCATTACATGCACGTTTTCTGCATGCATACAGCATCGTATCTGCATTACAAATGTCACAAACATGTCTTAGAACCAGGCTCCTTTATTTTTTCCAGATGGCAGAGAAACAGCTCTCTATGACTTTTCCTTAAAACATATTTTTACTTAAATAATGGTGTTCTGCTGAACAATGGTACCCATAAACAAATAAATGCACTTTTCACCATTTTAACCACCTGGTTAATGCCCTCCTTTCCTGACCCACCTTCATCTCACCTTAGTTTCTGTAATGACACACATGGCTGCAAGAAGAGGCATCTGGGGTGTGCATGTGTGCAATTTGTGCACATAAGTGCATGCTTTCCAGAAGATGCAGCTCACCATGGTGCTTTCCTGGCATCTCCACCCAGTTAAAACCCAGTTTAATTCTACCCAAGACACGGAGAAGTGATGAATTTTGCTTACAGGCTCTGACTTTTCTTTGCTTTACAATGTAATTGATAATAATGAAAATTGTGTACAACAGTTTATCAGATGTGGCAGCGTTTTTTTCCACCATGAGTAAAGGCTTTGAATTTAATTTGGGTATACTGAGATACGAAGTAGTGGTGAGCTGGAGAACCAGAAGTTTGAACATCAACACTCCTGAGATCTTTTATTTTGATAATTTCAAAACTGTATTAAATACTCTTGAAACTGCTGAAAAAAAATCTCCCTGAATCTAACTTTTCCTGTATGATGCTTTACTTCTAGCAAATTGGAATTTTCTGAGAAAAAAAATATTATCAATACATGTACCAATTAACTTCACTTGACACGAAGAGTTATCTCTTGAAAATGTTGTGTATTTCTCTGCAAAAATTTGGATATTTTATCATGGGATTTATAAGCAATCACAGTCAGATGCAAGTAAAGGGAATCGTAGGCTTGCCTTTGATAGCTAGGGAATGTCCATCTCTGTGTTTTTGAAGGACATAAGTCCTGAAAGATTTCACCTCTGTTCTCTGTCTTCCATCCTTCAATCTTCCATCCCCCTGAAATCATGACTTCCTTCCTGCCACTACTATGTGAGGGTCAAGCTGATAAAACAATCTCTTGTGTTTTAAAAATTTCCTTCTCAGTCTATCTTCCTATACTGAGACAAATAACTTTGTTCTTTGTTCTCCATTTCCTTAACTGTAAAATGGAATGTGTGATCTTGGCCCGTGTGAGAAATGGTCTGTTCTCTCCTAATACAAGCTCAACATTTCTTGCACAAAAAAAAAAAAAAAAAAAGGGCCAGGTCCTGAGTGGCTGTGACACAGGGCAGCTCAGACAACATGATTGGGTTTTGCATGCAAATAGCAACCTGACCAGCTCCTCAGACTAGTTTCAACAAGAATGAAAGTGCTGGTTAAAAATAGCAAGAAAGAAAGAGACCTTCACCCGTCTGTGATGGACAATGTTATTACAGAGACAAAAAACACTGCAGAAAATACAGAGGAAATGACACCTTGTGCTGCATTTGCAGTAAATAAGGCACCTGTAGGGATCCTCCTCCCCAGGAATCTCTGCTGAAAGGTAAATTTATTTAAGAAGATAAATTCTACTATGTTGACACAAACCGAAGTATAAATTCCAGTCAGAAAAGATTAAAGATGCCACATATGCTCACTCTTGCCTTAGTAATGGCATATAGTGTCAAACAAACATGAGCCATTTGAAACCCAGAGATGGGGATACGGTGTAGCATTGCCACAGAGAGAGTGAAGGGCACTTTTGCCACTGATTTACCCTGTTTTTCAACCTCAAAACCACAGCATTTACCATGACAATGCTTCCCCATGTGTGCACAGAGCACTACAGATATCTGGAGCATGTTGTTAAGAAAACAAACACATACCGAGACACGTATGTCATGTCTTACATTAATTTCACAATGTTTTGAAGGAAAAAAATGCAGGCACTGCGATTCCTCCCTCCCCTTTCCAGACTTTCTTGGTTATCTGGGAGGTTGTCCCTGTGCTGTGATTTCCTGGGACCTGTTCACATTCTTCCCACAGCTGAATGGGAGACTTTGGAAGAGGGCCGCACACCCAAGGGATGAATTTTGGACCAGCCTGGAAAGGTGATGGTGAAGGGTCTATGCTCCTACTGCCTGTTTGTGCAGCACTTCCTCCTCTCCAGGTTTCCCCTGCAACACCTATGCTCACAGCCATTTTTGCAGACAGTGCAAAGACTAATTTGGGTTTTGAAATAGTGTGAATTTACACTATTCCCCAGGTTTGTACTGCAGCACTGTTGTTCACAGCACACACTCAGGCTTGGCTCTCTAGTAAGGGTTCTCCAGTCATTCACATCCTGATCAAAAATATTGCCATGCTCACAAGATTAGTGACACTGTATTCTTTGAAGCAGTTATCTCTCTGTTGACCTTAATCTAGATCAAGTGAGGTCTTGTTTGGATGTTCTCAAGACAATAATCTGAAAGCAATTTAAAAATTGCATTCCTGAAGTAGACTTTTGAAAATTGATTTGCAGCCTATTGCAGATTGCACATCACAGCCTTCCTTCACTCTACAGAGTGTTATACCAACTCACCAGGTCTTTTTGTAAGGGTATGAGAACTTCCAAGTAATTAAAAAATGTTACTGCTTGTGTGGTGTGATTCGTTTCTGGAAGAGTAATGGAGATTTCAGTAAGATAGAGTGGCTTCCTAGGATCTAGAAAGTGAGTGATACAGCAGCAATTCCTGAAGGGGGGGATATGTCCTGAGCACATGGGTTGGAATATTGGTGCATGCTGAATGCAGACGAGTTACACCAAAGGTCTCTTGTCCCTCTGTTGTCTCAGCCGACCAAGGGACCTCCAGTTGTTAGAAGCTCCAGAACCTTTCCCCCAGTCTTACATCCATATTACACATACCTGCAGTATGACACAGCAGAGGTTAAACAGGAGCCTATCAGGTGGAAAAGACATCTGTGACATTAATGACAGAATTGTACTAACATGGGTTTTTAGAAATTTTTAAATTTGCTTCAACAAACTTTTGTGAGCAATTCTCATCTTAGGTAAGACCTTAAGACCAGGGAGAACTCACGTGAACAGGCACATGCAGAAGACCTGGGACCTCTGTTTTTCAGCCCACATTCAGGTTTGTTTGTGCACTGCTGCATTTGCAGCCCCAAGCGATTGCCATTTGCTTTAGCAAAGACTGCCTATGGTTGAGCACCATAGAATTAGACCACATTAATATCACCCTTCCTCATGTGGGCTTTCAAAAATGGAAATTAAAACAGTTGAGAGAAAATACTGACCTTCTTGGAGAAGGACAGATTCTCCTTGCTGGTCCCTGAGGTAATATATAACACCAGGATTAGAGTTACTAAGGAGTGACTTAGAAGCTGTCTGGTTCTGAGCTGGTCATGCCTGCACATGTGGAAAGAGCATCCATGTGTCAACAGAGCACATCGGTCAGTAATCTTTAGATTAAAAAATGATCAAATAAAATTAAAATGGCATCTTCATATATTAATTAAGCAGATTTTTTTTTTAATTCAGACTTAAGTACTGATGTTATGTATAGGTATAGGAAATGATGTATGATAACTTAAGTCCCTTAGAAGGTGAATCAGATGCATGATGTTTGCTCATCTCCTGAGCCAGCAGAAGATGGTGTGTAAGAAAAGCATGACTCTGCGAAGCAGTTAACTGGCAGCTTCTTCAGCTGAGAGACTCAAGCAGTCTTGCTCCAGTACATCATTACATATATCCTGGCATTTAAACAGGGCAATTCCTGCGCCTGCACCCTCAAGAGAACGCAGCAGCTCTCCTGCTCTCGCAGTTACTCAAACTGAATCACCTCCATTTTAAATCAGTTTGCACTCTTTAGAAGTAGTAGATGCCAGACCCTCACTGACATCTGACAGTTAAAGCTGTCTCATTATTATTGTTTGTGTATTCATGGCTAATTTTACAACAATTAATTTTTGCACTAGGGTTATCTTTTAATCTTTTGTCTGCTCCACAGCCTTTACTATCTCTAAATACAAAGTAATACTGATCTAACTTTTAGCTGCCTTTTTCTCCCCATTTTCCTCCATATTGATAACCTTCATCCCTGCCTCGTTTTGGTTTGTGCTGCCTGTATCCAAGGAAATAGCACTGCCCTACAAAAGTCCTGAGCTGGTGTAATTCCCCAAACCTCCATAAACCTCTGGGTCAGCACACCTGCATGCATTTTTACTGGAAAAATCCATAGATCTTTCCTCGGTCCCAAGAAAACACAGCACAGTTACCTCCAGGTACTGTTCAGTTGCAGGTGCTGCCAGATAACTTTCTTGGCTGTCTGGCAACAACTTTCAGAATGCAAAAAAAGGGACCAATTCCATAGCTGGAGAAAGGGACCTAATGTCTTTTCCATGATGCTGGTTCAGGGAGCCCAGCTGCTGTCCTGCCTTGGAAAAGAGCTGGTAGCTTCCTCCGCAGCTCATCTGAGCTCTGGCCACCATCACATCTCCAAAGCATCAAGAATTAAAATACACCCGTGACCATCCTGGCAGTATTAGAGCAGGCAGTGCCAACATTGGCACACCACCAATTCATTTGCTTTTGATATTTGCTATGCAGTACAAAGGACACAAAGGACATCTGGTTTAAGTCTGCACTAGAAAATCACATGGTGAGAACACTTATGGACCATGGCTATAGAATCATAGAATCACATAATGATTAGGCTTGGAAGGGACACCTAAAGGTCATGTAGTCCAGTCCCCCTACAATAACCCTACAATAATAAAGGGACATGTTCCACTAGGTCAGGTTGCTCAGAGTCCTGTTCAACCTGACCTTGAATATTTACACAGATGGGGCATCCACCATCTCTCTGGGCAACTTTGTTGTGGTGTTTCACCACCTTCACTGTAAAAAATTTCTTCCTTATATCTAGACTAAATCTGCCTTCTGTTAGTTTAAACCTTTTAAGCCTTGTTCTGTTGCAACAGGCCCTGCTAAAAAGATTGTCTCCATTTTTCTTGTAAGCCTCGTTAAGTACGGAAAAGCAGCAATAAGATCTCCTTCTCTAGGAGCTTCTCTAGGCTCAACAACCCCTCCTCTTCATAGGAGAGGTGTTCCATTCCTCTGATCATTTTTGAAGCCCTCCTCTGTCTTTCTTGTGCTGAGGATTCCAGAGCTGGACACAATACTCCACATGAGGTCTTGCCAGAGTGGAGTGGAGCAGGAGAAGCATCTCCCTTGACTATAATCACCTGTACTGTTATATGGTTTTGGGCATGCTTCTGACCATTCTCCCAGACAGCTCCTGGACTTGGTCAGGAGGTGTGATGAGCCAGGGTTTGCTGTTCCAGTTGGTCCATCAATCTAGGTATTCAAACCTAGATGTGCTTAAATTACACATATAGCTATGATGTCATCATATCTTCCTGCCTTACCAGCACCAACATCTGTCAGGTTTGCATTACCTGCCATAATGGTGGTGCTGGAAATTTTGGGGATAGAAGCAGTTGCTGGATGGAAAGGGAGAGAGAAGGAGGAAAATGGAAAACCTGAAAGAGGAACAAATTAGTGCAAGGTGTAGTAAATTATCACCTGTCAAGAGGAAAAAGAAAGGTTGCATCCAACAAATCTATCATTTGGTTTGAACAGCCCTTTCCCCCATTTGCTTTACAGTTTTTTTTCCCAGCTCAATCCTGAAGCTTGCTGTTACTTGGGCTGGCATAGGTATTGATGGCCTCAGGCGAAAGTACAGCCTGCAAGTTGTCTATCTGGCAAACCCTTAGAGTTGCCTGTAGACAGAAGTGAGACCCCACTTCTGAGCTCTTGCAGCTACACTGAATCGTTCTGCTCTTACAATGAGCCAAATGGTACTATCAGAAAAAGGCTGTTTTGATAGAAAGGAGCACACATTTTTCTGTATCAAGTATGACTTACTGCATCTGTTTTGGTAACATGTTCTCAAAGTTTATTACAGGAGACATCTGCCCATTTTATGAGAAAATATTGGAGTAGTTGTTCCTGTACTGCCCATTTCTTTTTCTTGTATAGTTTTTTTTTTAAAAAAAATGGGATTTTATGATTCATGAAAAGTACCAGATTGACAATGCTGGAGACAGAAATTTGCTGTTCAAAGAGTGGGTGACAAGAAGGGCCATCTACAGCACTAAAATGACAGCTGAATCTCTCAGTTCTTGACTGTCTCATTAATACTATACTCAGACATGCACCTTCTGGATAACACCCCAGTAATCCCCCTTTGTCTAGCTATACAGTTACTGCACACTGCCTTCTCACCTGTGGCCCAAGGACGTTTAGTTCTAATTCCTCAAAAGCTGCCCAGGCCCCCTAAGGCAGCATCAGTTCCTAAATGCCAACACTTGAGATTACTGAAAAGATATGGTACCATCTGTGATCAAAGGCTTCTGATGCAAGAAGCTAGAGCAGTAGGTGAAAGTCCCTGCATCTATACAGAAGATACCTTCAAGTAACAAATAAAGGATAGCTTGGAGAAGATGTGCCTGGTTTTGGAGGCTGTTCACTAATGATTATTTAAATACAATGATATTGCTGATTCTAAGGCCATTTGTTAATTTTTGGAAAGCCTATATGTACCTAATTTAAAAAGCTTCCAACATATGCAACCCCTAGAATCCATTTCTTCTAAACCAAACAATGGGAAATGTACCCCTCAGTGAATCAAAGAAAAACTTTACATTATCTAAGATGCTTGCTTTTTGAATGTACAGGTTACTCACTTGAAAAAAGCCAGCAAGGCTTTATTTTCTCCAAAGTTAAGCCTTATGTTCTCTCTCTGTTCATGTGTCCACATAGCCTAGTACACCTGAATAGAGAAGACTAAAAACACTGGACAACCCCTCTACACTCAGTTACACAGTAACAGCAGAATAGTCTGTCTGTGTTCTGTACTCTAGAGTATTGACAGATTATAGTCACTCCAGTGTCTAAAGATGCCTGAGACTTGCCTTCACTGTAGTGATGGTGCTTACAGCTCAAGCATTTGCGTTCTTGGAAACACTCCACAACTCCTCTCTTTGGTCCTCTGTCCTCCGCTCTCCTAAGCCTTCTCCTGACCTCTTCTCTAACCTGGAGAGAAGTATTGTGGAAGATCCAAATTACTTTTATTCACTGCCCCAAGCTGTCATCATTGGCTGACAATCCTTTGGTTATGGGTAACATCGGCTCTTCTCTCCCCCACTCATCCCCTCTCAGGCAGTTTGATCCTGTCCTGGTTTAGAGAAACCATCCCAGCAAACCAGGAATCTGTACCCACCTGGATTCTGCTCCAGCCAACCCCTTTCTTTATACTCTGTGAAAGCTGACTAAAGCAGAGGGGACATGTTTTTATTTCTTTAATAAATTAAAGTCAAGACCCTTTACATGAATAAAAGTCAACCCCCTAGAGGTTTTTAAACCTTCCAAAAATATCCATCAAAACTTAGCCAAAGTGAATGCAGCCACAATTTCCATGGAAAGCACCATCAAGTGGAATACACCGTGCCAGCCAGCACACACACAATGGCTGTTCAGTCCCCTCCACCCTTCTCACCTTGGCTGATTTTGCAGGGAGTCAGGAGGAAGGTAATGGTTGGACTCTGAAATGATGTCATACCCTCCATTCAGGAGAAGATCACCAAAGCTTTCAAAAAGTCTCTTAAAAAGTTCCTCAGAAGAGGTGATTAATGAAACTTAGCAGTCACAGGACAAGAAGAAAAGTGCTGTCAATGGCAAGAAAAGGACTAAGAGATGGAAATGCAAGAAAAAGGAAAAGTGACTGATTTTGAAATGAAATAAAGGCTGAAAGGGAAACAAGTATAACCCATGCTGTAGAATATCAACACTGAGGACCTCGCAGAAAGAGGTGAACAGTGAGGGGAGGTCTCAGATGAGAGCAGGGTTACACTGCCTGCCAGGCACCATGCGTGGCAGCTCTTGGGAAGGGACACATGAACCACTTATGGGACTTCGGGTACATTTAAAATTAACTTTGATAATTCATAAATTAGAGCCCATCAGACAGACATACAAAATCCTTTACTAAACTAGCAATGTGCCAACCAACCAAACAAAAAATCCTGCCGTTTCAAAAGAGAATGTGATCATACCACGGCAATGATGGTCACATAAAGAGAGGGAAACATCTTCATCTGGTGTGAAGTGATGCATCACAATTTGAACTGATGGAGCAATGATCTCTTTAGATAACTAATGAGGACTGGATCTTGTTTACTGGCATAGATATTGGAAATGGAGGGCAGAAAGAATAAGGACATAAGCCAACTGCTAAAATGAAGGTGGCATCTTAGAAATAGATTATTCCATAAATTGGGTGCCACTGGGATTTTCAGGAATTTCCTTTGAAACATCTTGGCAAGTCTTGAAAGCAAGACATTTGATGAAGCAGACTGCAGCTTGATGGAGTATAGCAATTTTTACACCAATGGGAGGTCTTCAGTAAAGCCTGACATGGTACAGGCTATTGCTAGTGCTAGAACATACAACATGAACCAATACAAAAAGTATGTGTGTTGTTTTTAAGAGGAAAACAAATACCTCGCTCAAAGCTGGTCTTTCTATAAGCTGTAGGATATTTTCTCCTCTCAGGTTGGTAAGGTATAGCTGAAAGAGCAGGTAAATGGAAGGCAAAGCTTTACAGTTTTCCCTGATTTTTCTCCTGTATCTCCATAGCTTTCTATATGACCATGTGCACACATGAGTGCACTCGGTATTCTTTGCAGAGAGCAATGGATCTAGTATGACAGATTCAGCATCTGTGAGTTGCCCAGATTACCACAACTGCAGGAAAAAGGGCTGTATGAGTCCTCTGTCCATCCCTGGCGTCAGACTTGCACAAAGCTGTGTTTCACACAGCTCAGATCTTTCAGATGCATCACTTCAGCCAGTCATGAGTGGGATGAAGTGTGAGGGACACCGAGAGGGAATATTTTACAGAAATGAAGGGCTTCAGGGAAAGGATTAGAAATGGAAAAAGAGCCATGATGGACTGTGCTTCTCTAGCTGTCAGATGCAGCTTGGAAGTCAACCAGGGTGTCAGAAAAAGCCTGGTGACTAAGTTCTTCTTCTCTCTTTTTTTTTTTTTCCCCCCTCTGATGTTTTTTAAAGTCTCTTAGACTTCAATTATACAACAAAAAAGAGAAAGTTACATGAAAAACTACTTTTTTTATACCGAGTTCTGTCTCCTACCAACCAGGGCAAATGTGGAATCAGTGCCAGCACTGCGGGAGCTGTAGGCACAGAAAAATTAAAAAGCTGACCAAAGCATCTCTGGAAATCCATTTGTTTTTCAAACTCTGGTTTCTAAGATTACGATTGTTATTATTTTCTGTTATTAGAGGTCCTAGGCAACAGTGGAATAGCACTGGACATGGCACTAGCAGCGGCAGTTCCTGCCGTAGACTAAACAGGTGAGGTGGGTGAATAGGAAAAAGATTGCAACGTGCAAGGCAGAGATCAAGCGGTGTTAAATGGTGATGCTGAGAGCTGGACATGTCTCTTGGATGCCACAGCATTATCCACTACCTCAGTTTCTCTCATCTACATCTTGTAGACCTACAGGTCTCACCAGTCCCATTACTGCAAGCTGTAACTACCCACAGGTCCAAGGCACCTCCTTTTTCTGTTGCCATGAAAGAGATGCCTGGTGCACAGCCCCACTGGACAGCAAACCCTTGTCTAGGTGACTGTACTGAAGGTAAAAGTCTCTGTCTAGTCACATGGTTTGAAAAATTCCTGTGGCTTAAAAAAAAAATAAATGGTTTTCCTGCTGGTTGGACGTGTTTTTCACCTGATTAGTGACAAACCCATACATGGTTCCCCTGCTCTTGCAACTCGTGGGTTGCTGTACCTGTTGGGGCACATTCTCAGGATGTCCTTGTGCTCCCAGTCAGGTATATAAAGATTTGAGACCTTTCAACATCCTTCTGTCTCCTTCTCATCAGCACTGAGAGTTCAAGTCTTCACAGACCTCTAGAAGTTCATTTTATATTGCCTTTCTTATCAATCTGTTATATAAACATTCAGCACTTTCTGTATGAGATCTTCATAGTTTTCTCTCTTTTTTTTTTTTTTTTTTTTTTTTTTTTTTTAATGTGGCTTTCTAGGAATAGATGGCCTGCAAGGTGTCAGCTTTCCACATGACATTTTATTTCATAGAATTAGGTGGTTAGGATTCAGCCACTTAGGTATGAAAAAACTGCTTCTTCATCAGAAGAAATGTCTCTAAGCTGAGATCACCTTCAGGGCTTCTGTGCAACCTTCCGTGCCAACGGTTCTGAGAGGGCTTTCTAGTGAGAAGTTAATTGACCATCATGACAGAATCCAAAGACCGAGGTAGTATAGCAGTGTCCATGTCACCCTGAGGCTTGCAAAGGACACACAAGGAGAGAACAATTAACCTAGCAAAGGATGCCATAACTTTTTGTTGGGAACAGCTGATTGGTACTTTCTGCTGTTTGGCACCATGGTCAGGCCTGGTTCTGCCTCCTTTTCTTGGAAGAAAATCTGGTTCCTACTGCAAGGGATTTCTGTTATGGCTGTGTTCAGTGGCTTGATCATCACTTATGAGGCTGCTAAAAACCTAGGAACAAAAAGACAAACTGTGATGTAGGCAAACATAACTGAAACCTCCTCTCTCTCCAGGACTTTCTTAGTTTCGCATCCACACAAGTAACTGCTGGGATTTTGTAGGATGCTGAGCTGGTTTGAATTCCTGCGTGTATCTAGTACTGGAGAGGCTGGAAGGTATCTGTAACAGGTAGGAGAACCAAACATTTTGATGCTTTCTCTGGCACAGCACGAAATGAGAAACATGAGGAGCAAAATGAGAGAAAACAGCAAGATTTTTTTTCTACTTTTCATTGGATTACTGCAAGTGAACTGTACTAAAATTGCAACTTCTTAACACTTTAGTGGATACATTTTGATTTTTGCTGCTCCTATTTATCTGAATGTGATATTACAATTAGCACGGGTTGGATAAACAATTTTTTGTACTGATAAATCCTTGAAATCATCATGAGCCACGTGGGCATGCTTTCAGATAGACTCCCCTGAGTAAGAAGCTGATAAATAGCTTGTATAACGTGTTTGTCCTGTAGAGACGATTTGGAATCTACAGAAGTGTGACAGTGGAGCTGGCTCAAGGCTTGGAACTATTAAGCCATACTGGTGTCAGAAACCCACATTGTTTTTATTGAATCAGACAGGCTAAGCAAAGCTCTTTACATAGCTTTCCTGCAGCTGCAGCCAGTCTGTATGCTTGTCCAGTAAGTGCACTGTCATCATCAATCAGTGTAGGTGGCAAAGAATAGGAGCAGGCCAGACAAGCAGCCAGCTTTCACTTCTCTTCTGGGTCTTTCTCATATACAAAAACATACAGTGTCATTGACCATTGCACAATTCAGATCTGCACTCAATGGACCTGTTCATTGTTAACAGTGCGTGCAGCAGGACTCCACAGCTCCGTGGCTTTCTGATGCCAACCTAAGAATAAGCTTTTTTTTTTTTTTTCCTGCAAGATATGGCTCACTTTTACCTCTTTTGAAAGTTCTTGAGCAAATACAGTGTCTTTCTCCATGCTTTCCTGATGAAGTTGAACACATCCAGTTCTGGTCAATCATCTAAGATGTCAATAAGTTACAGATCATCCAGGATCAAACAGTCTAAGTCCTGGGCTATCCATGATACTCACGTTTTCAAATATTTTTGCAACATACATCTAGGACAACTTTGGGGTTCCTCAAAGCAATATTTTAAATATTTTTACAGCTGAAGCAAAGATAGGGTTACGCTCTGCATGCCATCATTTACTTCTAAAGAACAAACATAATGGCTGCAATATTTTCAGGGATGTGGCTTTTGTAAAGACCAAGTTGAATTTCATGCAAATGAGAGGAGTTTCTTGCACAATAAAAGCCAGTTCTGTGCAAAGAAATTGGTATCCATCAAAGTTCAGTTTCAGTCCTGTTGTGTTGATGCAGGAGAGAAGTCTTTTTCACGTGCTTCAGAAGTCTTTTAGAGGATACTAACATCATCTAGACCATAAGGGGCAACTAGGGTGGTTACTGAACCATCTTTTTCAGAAGAAGTATGTGGTGGCAGATATGAATATCTCAGGACAAACATTTAAAATGGTAAATCATTATGTGTAATGTGCTGTGAGGCCTCTGCTAACTGCTAGCAGCACTACTTGGTGAGACACATTCTGTACAGCAAAACTATAAAACATCTTTGTCCATCAGAATAAATACATGTTCAATGGTGATATAGTTACTGGATATGTCTGTCACCACGGCTTCATCAGGCCTCCTTAAGGTCATGCAGTATGAAAATAGTAAGAAAATGTAGGAGACTAGTATTAAAAGCCTTGCTCATTCCTATGATTATTAGTGAAACCCATTTCTTGACTGAACCCAGTTATTCCAGTACCATTGCTCTAGGCTTACCTTCTTAAGCTCTTGCTCTACAGGCGTTTCTCGCCACAGTGGCAAACATAAGTTCTGTCATCTTTCTGTCATACTATGTCAAACAGTTATTCTCTGCACAAAGTCTTTCGTATAGTGAAGTTTTATTGATGTGGTTCCAGGTAAGAGTATTGTAATACACTTCAATGGCATTGAGTTTGTGTGTCTGTTAGTTATTTGCATGTGCTAATACCTGAAGCTGGTCTCTGCATTGGAGTGTGTATCAGTACATGGGGTATAAATTTTGCCAGGTATGAAAGCTAAATAAAAGATCAAAAAGTATTTGTAGATAGACAAGCACAGAAATTTGGTTCTATAGGCAGCTGGGGAATTTGGTTCTGCAGGTGGCTTTAGACTTTGCAAATAAAATGATTGGCACGGTGTAGACAGTGTAGACAACAGTCCAGCTTCTTTTCTGTAGACTGTCCTTGTAATGTAAAAGAAGCATCCTCAATACAGCGTACCGCATCACACCACACCACATCACGTGTTTTCTGCTGTGCCTGCGCTTATTCAAAACACTTCCCCTTGGCTCAGTAACTTTTAATAGCTGCTGTGGAGGCAGAGACTTCTGCTAAAATTTAGCAAAACGTACCATTCTTCCGTAGTGGTTTGCACTGAGCTTTTGTCATTGGAGCAGCCAGGTCTTTTGGACTGTGCCACATGGATTTGTGGGGGCTGCATTGTTCCCCTTGCTAGTCAGTAATTCACAGAGCTTATGGATATCTGTTAGTGTCATTCTCCATCAATCATTATTATAAACAACATCATTGCTGGCTTAGTGTACTCTGGGTTATCATTTGCATGTTTATTAGGGCCAGCTTAGTCTCATCAGTGATGGTGAAAAGAGTCTTCCAGATCTGGATCAAGTGGGAATACACTCAGGCATTTTGTTCGCTATGCGCTGATGGACGTGCAATGACTTTGTTGACTCACCTGGCTATTTTCCATGCTGCTGAAAACCAGAGTGTGGTATTTTTTTGCACCATCTACCACATTTATTTTAGGAGCAAAAAAAAAATCTTTACAAATAAGAGTGTGCTATGGTGCTTGTCACTGGCAAGGAGGAATGTCTTAGGATGCAGACTTGCCTGCAGATTCACCGTGATGTTTATACATTGTGTGGCTTCAAAAGCTTATTGCTTCTAAAAAGCAATAGCACAGTTTTCAGACAACACAGTCCTGGTATTTTAGGTGGATTCAGTCACCAGAGGTATCTGCATCACTGATTTGTCTGCGTAGTGACTAGAAACTAGGAGTATGGAGCTTAGAAGTGTATCCCCAGGAAGAACCAGTGTGCACAATGCATGGCCATGCCTCCAGCAAGCCAAGTGTCATCACCAGACACAGCGGTGGGCTGGTGCTTCTTTCCTCTTTTACCCCCTAGCTTACCCTCAGCATTTGTGCTGCTCCCTCTGCTGTCACCCATCTCACCCACACCATTCCCTCTCCAGCCACTCGTGCAGCTTTACTGGCTGATTTCACCTCAGATTCTTCTTTTGCTTTTCCAGGACATGAGCAGTGAAGTAGTGTCTAGCTGCAGATGGGCAGTATTGACACATGGGGTTTTTTACACTCTCTGTGAATGAAGTCATGCAGGCCAGCAGAGGTTCCTTGGGAGCAGGGAGTCTAACAGAGCAAGCACTGTTTTGCTGATCCCTGTACCAGCAAATACATGAATTTTAGGAGGAACATAAACAGAGCTGATCCTGGCTATAGGGCAGCCAGGGAGATGCAGCTGAACTTGCAAGACAGTTGGCCTTCTTGGGAGATGCCTGGGCTAGCAGCCAGGGGACTCAGGTTTAATTTACAGTTAAGTCATCTATGTTTATTTCTCAGAAATTACATATTTTAAAAATTCTGAAATTAAAACATGGCTAAAACTCTCTACAGTAAACAGAGGTCTTTAAAGGAAAGAATGGCTGCCAGCTTTGCTTTTTGTCCAAGCTGTAACAGATTTGAAGTTTATTTTATACCCAAGGCTTAAAATGGTGCTTGAGACAGTTCTTCAAAAGGAGCTATACATCTGTGGAAGCACTCGCTGAATATTTCAGATAATAGTAAATCTGGGTCGGATGCCCCAGAGATCAAGTCAAAGAGAGAAGTGATTGTTTTACTTTTGATATCTACACCCAGCCCCCCCTTAAAATGGGTGACATTTCAGCTGCAGGCACATTATCAGTAGCCTGAGATCAGAATAGCTGTCAAGTACTTTCAATTTGGAATAAAAACCAAACAAGCAATAGAGGTCATGAGTTAAAAATGTAGGACATGCTGTTAAGGTTCTCAGACCTCGTTCTCCCACAGAGAGGAAGCTGCAGTATCTCTCCATATAATTTGTATATCATGGTGGTGAAGGAAGCTCTAACACAGACCAACTGCTATTCCAGAGAAAGCTTCTGCTGTGTAATTGCTTGAAAAAGGAAACTTGGTAGGACAGGGATGTTGACAGGACACAGATTTTTCTCAGGGTTCTGGTATCTGTGCATTCAGCAGAGCCTGTGTGAAACTGGTCTGTCCCCACCCTCATAAGGTGGGAACAAAATGGCTTCGCACTGACTCTGCTCAGTCTTCTGTGTCATGAAGTGTGGGACATCCTGCTGCAGAGCAGCAAATTGCATTTTGCAGTTCCGGGGTGTAGATTTTCTTTTCGAAGCTTCAGAGGTCTTAGGCAATAAAGTGAGTCAAATTTACTGAATTTTGCCTTACTGACAATTTTTTCTCAAAAAGGCTTTTGTTAGGAATAACAAAGGGTTTTGTTAGTGCTGAAAAGACAGAAGACCCTCCACCAGACTTCAGCTGAAGAGTGTGTGAAATCTTTTGCTTGTCTTAATCCCCCTGTGTTGTTCTGTAGGTGAGAAATGAGGATTTACATCTCATAAAGCATGACTGGTGTCTCCAGTACTACCTTCTGACCTAACAAATCTCAGTCCTCACACACTGAGCTACTTCCTTTGAGGGCCCGGGAAGACCAGAGGTGTTTGTATCCCATCCTACTGCCTTCTAAACATTCAGAAGCACTTTCTTTCACTTTTTTTTCCTTTTTTTTTTTTTTTTTTTTTTTTTTTTTTAAATACACCTCTCTATCTTATTCCTCCTCCTGATCACGGTGTTAGGAATCAAGGGATATGGTAACCTATTCCAAGCAGCCCTTGCAGATGTTTTCTTCAATGTGAGAAATCCCTTTCCTGTCTTTTAGTGGACAAACTTCATCGCTGAGCAAGACTTAGCAAATCTTCATGAAAATCATATCCTTCTTTCACAAGCTATGAATGAAGACATTTCTCAAGCACCCCACAGATCTTGCACAAGTCTTACATGTTTCCATCACAGTCTTTGAAGATGCATCAGCCAAGTAACACAACCAGCATGAAAATTTGCTGTAGCCTGCCAAAAGTGAGCTGATTGTCCAAATGTCCCAGACACATATACATCTCAATGCAGATGGACTCCACTGAGTTTCCTGATTCTGTGAGGTCCTGAAGGGAACTGAGGGCCAGTGAGTACACTACCCTGCTGTAGAACCTGGAAAAACTTTGGTGACCTTTGTTGTGAAGACCACTGAACCCAGTGTCAGAGTTTACTACATATCTTTCCAGATGCTTTCCCTGGCTCTGAGGTAAAGTGGAGGAATGGTTGGCTTTCCTTAAAGCCTTTTATCCCACTGGTCCTCTGTGCATATGCAGTAGTAAACAGAAGTAGGTTTGAGGAGGCCTGCTAGTTAGGGTAGGTGAGCAGTAGCAGTGTCTTGTCTGGGATGAAGAGTGTGTAGGGAGCTCCCTCTATTGATTTTCCGTGTCTTAGGAGAAAGATGGGGTTCTCCGTGTCCTTCACTGGGGAGAAGCATGAAGCTTTGTGTAAAATCCCTGCTAACACTATTCATTCAGTGTAATAGGCACCAAACCCGCCTCCTAGGCACCAAGAAGTTCTCATACCACTTAATCATTGACATCTTGAAGTCAGATGCCTTATCTGGTTGCTTGGCCTCAGTGGAGAGAAATGGCTGTCTCCAGACAGATTCAATCCTAGGCATTTATTTCAGGAAAACTTGCCCTTGGAAGGCGATCACCACTCTGTATTGATTGTAGGCTGGATGTTGAGTTTTTAGGCAGTCAGAGAGGCTGGATCCCAGAGTGGATAACTTTTTCTTTCTGACCTCTTAAGAAAGAATATTTCTTGTCTTGCTGTTTTCTTTCTTTCTTTTCTTTTTTACTAACATGAAAGAGAATCTGCTTGCAGTAACACACTGTGAGAATTTAAAGACTACACAGTCAATATCTACAAATGTTTATTTCAAAACTATGGTCCTGATCAATTTAGTTGTTGGCCTCACTCATCTAACTACAATATGTATTGTTTCTGTTAGTTTTCTTGTATATTTGCTATAAAGTATTTAAGAGTGTTAGAAATCTGCTCATCATCTCTGTTTGTGTGATCTACATCTGGAAATGTAAAAACTATACTGTTAGCCTACAAATTCAGATGCCAACTCTAGATCAATTATATTTTCTTCTGAGTACAGGTTAGGGAGAGAGTGATTGATTACCTCACAAGAATAAAAAGAGAAAGTAAAAAGAATATGAGGCACTTAGAAACCACAGGAATGGGGAACCAGGTAAGTGCTTGCAGAGAGAAAGAAGTGAAACAACACTTGTATGACAATGGAGTAACTGCTGCTGTACTGTAATAGCACAACAAATAACAAATATTAAAGGATGAGCTATTATTGCTGACGAACATACCATAAAAAAAGATGCAGCCATGCTGGAGAGAATTAAGTTGTGCCTGAGACACAACATCTCACAGGCAACAGGGAATACTCCCTATAGGAGGCAATATTAGGGTACAGAGCAGCAGCTTGCATGGAGCTGGAGGCCATATCTTATTGGGGATGAGTGAGGAGGGGTGGAACATGCTTGGATTTTGATGTGTCCTTTCCTTTCCTGCTCACTTGGTGCAGGACACCATCCTGCTTTTCCGGCAGGTGCTCTCCAAACCCTTCCCTGTTTGTAAGGGCTCCTGGGGACTTACACATTTCATAAACACAGCATGGAAACAACAGCTGATGCTCAGGCTACGAACAGGTGGGTGTCAGGGCCGTGAGGGCACCCACAGCCCCCACTGCTGCTGCCCACCTGCCGGGGCTCTTCCCACGCCGCCTGGGACCCTGCCCGGGCCTGGTGCCCCTGCAGGGCCGCTGTCTGGCGGCAGCG
>NW_008585173.1:0-658 GCF_000691845.1 Merops nubicus | reverse complement strand
GGAAGGAGGAGAAGAGGGATTGTCAGAAAGCACATTTTTATGGTAACTGAAGTAATGAACAAAAATGAAAGGAATAAAATAGAAGTTGAGAGTGGAAGTGCCATTTCGGTTTTAACTGCAGCCTTGTTACTGCAAAGCTATAAATTAGAACAGGTTAGTTAGGTAGGAAGAAATAAAGGAAGAAAGGCAGAGTCCTTGGTAATAGGAAACTTGGAGGAGCCCAACCTCTAATAATTGAAGTGCCTCCCACGCTGGAGTTGGCTTGTCTCTGCTCTCAGCTGATAACTAACAGGCTGAAAGATGCAAGGAGCAGCTTGCAGGGGAGAGGGTGTGCCTTCCTAGCTAAGCAGATTTATTTTTGCCACTGTTTAAGTGTTTGATTCTCCCATCTAAGACTGGAAATTTGAAGCTGATGCCTGTGGCACATGTTTCTGAAAATAATGCTTTGAGAAACCCATAGGTCACCATGAGTCATCTCTCCAATAAACCTTTCTCATGGTTTTCGTTGTTTGGTTTGGTTTTGGTTTTAACTCATATTGTGAGATTTTTTTTTATGCTAATCTTTTTCTTTTCCTCTTCTGTTTTCTTGTGGATAGCGACTCCTTTTCAAGAATTCATGAAAGGTTGGGGCATGGTAGATTGAGAGATGGAGAAAAAA
>NW_008585172.1:0-9418 GCF_000691845.1 Merops nubicus | reverse complement strand
GGAGATTTCCTGGAGGGCTTTGTGAGGCCGGCTGGGTAATGAAGGTGAGGAGGGATGACCTTGTAAGACAGGAGCCAGCCTTGGAGGGGTATTGAAAGGTGTGGTGAAGGGCTGAAGCGTGAAGAGACGGATCAGCCGCTGAGCTGTGCGGCACAGCGAGTGGGAGCTGTCAGCTGGACACTGGGACAAGCCCGAGGTCCTTCTCCACGTGGGCAGTTGCCTTGTAGAGCCCTCTTGGGAAAGAGGTTATGGATGTCAGAAGGTTCCATGGATTGAAGAAGTGTAACAGATTGCTTCTGTCAGGTTGTGAAGGCACAGGAATGCTTGCTAGACTGAAAGTGGTTACAACTTGGGAAAATATTGGAGGGGGTTGAGTTGATGTCCTTATCTTGCCCTTCCTCTGTGGGGGACAGTTTCTGGTCATTTTTAGAAATTCAGCCAAATGAAGAGTGCCAAGGATGCAGTGTTTCTTGAGTTCCCTCCTAGGGAAGCCATGCCCCTCATGGTATGCTGTTGGACTTGGTCTGAGCTGTCACAGCCATACTCATGAAACTTGGTGTCCCGTTGGCTTCACAGAGATGAAGCTGTAGCTGACATGTTGTGCTGGAGGGTCTGAGGTATCTAGAGTATGATCCAACACCATGGCTCCAGGGATCTGAGCTTCTTCAGCCTGGCAAGGGGCCACCCAGCAGCATTCTACAGCTCCTGCAGGGGCAGTTACAGAAGACAAGCCAGTGCTCTCCAGCATGGAGCACGTTATACAGCAAAAGGGGACTGAGATGAATAAAGGTGGGCAAGGTTCAGGCTGGCCTGGGAAAATTCTCTGGGATTTTTCACTGATACTGCTTCCATGCTTGAAAATAGACTATGTAAGTGAGGGAGAGCATTTAATGTTAATTATTTAAGGATTTTGTGTCCTGGCTTGTGGCTGGAATACAGCACTTCACAGTACTGCCTGTAGTACATATTTAAACCTTATTATCTTATAAAACTCCCATCAGTGATGTGCAAAGGCCCAGAGTTTTGAATGAGTGTTGCAGTTGTCTCCTGCCTGTCTTTACAACTTGGAGATTATACTTTTAAGGCTCAGGTTTTGTTCTGTTCTTTAGTATTCCTGGTGCTGTGAGATTTCTGCTGCTGTGGAAAGGCTGCACAGAGCAAGAGAGGCAGAATCCCTTAGTGTCTTGGCAGAGGACTTTGGAGCCCTGGTGGCTCGGTGGTTGGACTTGATGATCTTGGAGGTCCCTTCCAACCTAAATGATTCTATGATTCTATGATAAGATTTGTTTCATTAAATAGCCACATATACTTAAAAGTACTTGCTCGAGTTGCAAGTTGAAAGAGACCTCTCAAAGCAGGGGAGCCAGGCATCAGGCCATGTTTTTATGACTGGCCTAGTCTCACCAAGTTTTGCAAACCTTGGTGAAGGGTGGAGATCCCACCTCTCTGGTGACCTGTCCTGGGGTACACCACTCTACTGAGGAAGCTTTTCCTGACTCCCAACCTGAATGTCCCAACATTGACCTGAACCCTCCTGCCGAGCAGCGGGAGGGATTTGTGGTGTGCTGGCCACGTGGCTCCTTCTGTAGCCTGGCCTGTTTGGTGTAGTGAGGGTGGGCATGCCCTGCTGACCCCTGAGGAACAGTTTGTGGTAACCCCAGGATCTTCCCAGCAGGGCTGTGCTGATGCAGGGTGTTACTCTGCCCCAAGTGCTGCACTCTGTGCTTGGAGTGGCCACGCCATGGCACGGGTGGGACTTGCTCTGTGGATGTGCTCTCCAAGTTGTACCTTCAAAGACTTAGTTTCTCTTTGGAAGGTGAATGATTGTTGTTGCTTGGTGCACCTTGAGGTAGTGGTGCTGGGAAGTTCATGTGTGGTCTGATGCCTTCCATGCATTCACCTTTCTTGGGCATGCCAGTCCCTGTGTGCTTCCTTCCAGTGACCTTCCTTAGCTGCTTCACTGACAAAGCCTGGATCACTGGCAGGGCCTCAGTGAGGTGAGAATCCAGACTGAAGTAGTGCTGTGTCTCTGCTTTCTCCTCCCAGTGTAGAGAAGTGCAGTCTCTTCCTGCTCTCCTCAGAGGGTGGTGTGGCTTAAATCCATTGCCATGGACTGATTCTCCGGGGCAGTGTGGCCCTGTTGGGCTGCATGCTGGAGCTGCTTTTCCTGCCACCATCTCACAGTGTGTAGGTTGGCTGTCCTCTTCCACTGCTGAGTGTGCCCAGCCCAGTGCTGTGGCCTGGAGAGGGATGGAGCAATGGCCTTGGAGAGTGGTGTGGCAGCAGCTGTGGGTCAGGCTGGCTGCAGAGAGGTTTGGATTGCTCTCCTGGAAGCTCTACCTGAATACACAGCTTGGGTGGATGGGGAGCTGAAGAACAGCAGTTCTCAGCTGTTCAGTACTGAGGTTGGGAATGGGTGATAGGGTTTTTTTTGTAAATACAGATTTTAATTTTGTGGAGTGATGAAGGAAATTGAAAGGATGGTGTTCCTGCTTTCCTGCATTGACTGTTGATGTGGACGAGGCAGCTCCAGGTCCTGCTTGTCCTGGAATTTCTGGGGACAAAGTAATTGTATCATCCAGTCATAGGGTCTGAACATAGTTAAATGTGATAGTTACTCAAAACCATCCCATGTGTGAGCTTCTGTAGAACGTTTAACTGTCACTCAAACCTAAAGTGAAATATGAAATGCCACAGATGGATCAGGAGTTAGGAGATAGTTCCATTGTCGTTTGGCTTTTAATACTCAAAACATGAAGCTGAAATATTAAGGAAGTTGAGTTTATGCTCGGGACATCAAAGGCAAATTGGGAGTCACAAATTGGTGTGGGCTTCATTAAGCAGAGACTTTCTCACAGAACAACACATCTCCCTAAAGTGATCAGGATAGTATTTTTTCTGGTTTTATGTGTCTTGACCAAAGTGGCCCTGGATCTTCCAGAGGGCTCTGCTCCCTCTGGTGGCTGTGCTTGTGCTCTGGGGGTGATGCTCTGCAGGACACCTAGGCCACTGGCAGCTGACTAGGTGTTTCTAAATATTTGGTGTTTGTTATGAAGAGTAGTTGGCTAGAGGATTTGGAAGAGTTGGTCAAACTCCTCCTGTCTGGCTGAGGGTAGGAACAACCAGGAGGCAGGCGTTTGTGGAAATGACAATGTCTGAAGGGGTGGGTGGAGGTGGGTGATGGCTGAAAGAGGCTTTTGTGTTCTGTTGTCTGGGCTTTAGGGGCGTTTGGCACCAGTACAACAGGGCCAGTGTTCGCAGAGCTCTGCAGGGTGGGAGTTGGGCTGTGCTGGAGCTGCTCTTTCTGCCCAGGGACCCTTTTCTCTCCCCACGCAGCGTGAGTGCATCTCCGTGCACGTGGGGCAGGCAGGCCTGCTAGTCCTGTGAAAGGCTTTAGAGCTTTACAACGTTAAAGCTTGCCTGCATCTTCCCTGGTGATGGAAAACACTTGGCCTGATGTTTATTGAGCCTGGCAAAGGTGCACTCTGGAGCTCTGAAGAATTTACATACTGTCTTCTGCCAGCCTGTGGAGCTGAATGGGTTTTCTGGATGTGCCTCATGCTCTTGCTATGTGAGGAGCTAGTTACAGCCTCCTGAAGGGGTGTGCACAGCAGTCAGTAGGAGCCTTTTTAAAAGATGTGATATGTATCATTAAGCAGATTTTGTTTTGTACATGGGAAGGCACAGGAATCGTGCCAGAAACACTTCTACTCTCTGTAGCTTGAATAGGGCTTGCAGAAGTGAGTCTCAATTGCTAGCCCAAATTCAGGGACTTCCAAACATGCACTTTGACTTCCTGCTGCCTTATCTTTGAATAACAATCCACTCCTCCTGAAGACCAGCTGTATCCCAAGCTCTGGCAACACCAGCTCTGTGATCCCATGCATCAGCCAATGACTGATCCCAGGACTTTGGGATCCCACATTTTGTGCCATTACTTAGACCAGCAGCCCAGTGTGAGCTCCCCAGTTTCACAAGACCCTTGTTCTTTGTGTTGTGAGTCATGTCTTTGCTCCCAGCAATGCATGTGCCTGAAGTAATCCTGCTGGAGCTGGTTTTGCAGCTGTCTTGCCTCAAGTACTGATTTGAGGTTCATAGGAGATGAGGTCTGTGGCATGTGCTGGTGCATTTGCTGGGTATATTTGTGCAATATGTAGAGCTGAGAAGGGGAGATGAGTGAATCAGAACCACAGCATGCTGCAGGGGTTGGAGATTTAGTCCAACCCCCTGTTAAAGCTGGTTCACCCAGAGCTGGTTGCACAGGATTGTGGTCCAGGAAGGTTTGGAATATCTCTGGAGCAGGAAGCCTCACAACCTCTCTTGGACAACCTGGTCCAGGCCCTGGCACACTCACAGGAAAGAATTTTCTCTTCATGTTCAGATAGAACCTCCTGGGTTCCAGTTCATGCTTGCTGCCCCTTGTCCTGTTAATAGGCACCACTGAAAAGAGCCTGTCCTCATCCTCTTGACCCCTGCCCTGTAGCTCTTGCTCAGCATTGATCAGATTCCCTCTGTCTTCTGCAGGCTAACCAGCCCCAGGGCTCTCAGCCTCTCCTCCCCACAGAGATGCTCCAGGCCCCTCAGCATCTTTGGAGCCTCCACTGAACTCTCACCAGTAGTTCCTTTTCTCTCCTGAACTAGGGAGCCCAGAACTGGACCAAATACTCCAGGTGTGGCCTCACCAGGGCAGAGCAGAAGGGGAGGAGAACTTCCCTTGACCTGTTGGTCATGCTTTTGTGAATGCACCCCAGGACACCATTGGCCTTCTTGGCCACAAGGGCACAATGCTGTTGGGCAGGTCAAGGGCAGGAGTGCTGGACTGATAACTTTGACATGAGCCAAAGCTCCCTTGGCCACATGCTGATCTTCCCAGGAGCTCTTGCAGGTCTGTCTTTTGTTTTCTTGAGCCCCGGGGCTGTTGCTTCCTCTGCTGCTGGCCAGGTGGTGGCTCCAAGCAACCAGAAACGGCTGAGAAGTGAGGTGAGGGAGAGCCGGTGGCAAAGCTCTCCCCTTGCCTCTGGGGGTGCAGCTGGTGAGTCTGGGGACAAGTGGTAACAGGTATTGTTCCAGCACTTGGGAATGGTGCAAGTGCAGTATGGGGAGATGCAGAAAAGCCTGTTATGAAATATGTGGTAATAGTAAAAAAGTTAGGGCCTTTTCTTCAAGGTTCCATCACATGCTTTGTGGGGCTAGGCTCCTTTCTTTATTCCTGCCCTGCTTATCTGAAAGGACTGGTCCCATTTCCTGGGCGTGGCTGGTGTGACTCTTCAGTCATGCAGCAAGCCCCCAGCACCCTGCTGCCAGAAGCCCCCACGGTGCATTCAGCAGCTGCCACGTGTGCACACTGGGGATTCCTGGGGGTCCCAGATCAGTGCTGCTCGTGGGGAAAGCAGCAGGACACCTCTCCATGCACACCTCTCTGTGCATGTGGTGGTAAAATAACATCACACTGTCCACTGAGAAACAGGGTAGGAACATGTCCAGGAATTCAGTACAAGTGGCTGTAAAAGCCTACCCCAGAGAGATGGACATGTGGAGGGTGGCAAGCCCAGGGGGAGGCTTGCTTTAGCTGTCCCCTAAACTCTAAATATTTTATTCCAGCACACCTTAACAGTCCAATGACTGATCCTCTTAACTCGTCAGGTTTTGTTAATTCCCCAGGACCATCTTGACTTAGATGTGTTATAATGTGTTTTTCTTTAGGCTCTGTTTTTCCCTTTTAGTCATATTTGTCCTTTAACTTGGAGTGTTAATGCAGAAAGTCCTAGAAATGTGCACTCTGAATAGCAGACTTTTCCAAATGTTGGGGGTTTTGGTTTCTTTTGGTGCAGCTCAAATACTTTAGAGTATTGGATTGCAAACTGCAGTGGTGCCTGGGTCAGCCTTAATTAGTTCAAATGGTAACTCTATTTTTAAATCCTGAATTTGACTTATCTTTGTCTTGCTTACTCTTTTTCAGATTAAAAAGAATACATGCAAACAGGCAACTTCTGTAGTTAATAAAGCTCTTTGCTTTCTACCTGCTTGTGATGAAGGGCTGCAGCACTGCATTAGCATACAACTCAAGAGTGGCTTGAGCTAAACCAGAGACACAGCTCTGCAGAGTGTCTGTGCACCTTTGTGCTAGGACAGAGCTTTAGCCTGCTAGATGTAAGTGCATATTTCTGGTAACTAGTGGGGATCTTAACTCTGAATTGTTCTCCAGGTCTGTCACTGCTGGGGGATGCTGTGTGTTCACCTGCACAGCTTCTTCAACAGCTGCTTGTGCTGGAGCTCACAGCTCAGTGTCTGAGTAACTGAACAGCTCTGGGAGTATCTCCTGGTCCTTTTGAACATCTCTATCCTTGGCAGAAAGGACAACAGGGAGAGAAGGGGATGAGCAAGCAGTGCAGGCTCTGAGTGCCCACAGCTGCAGAGGAGATAAAGCAGCATCCAGGGGGGCTTGGAAAATGGGGGGGAAAAACAGTCTTTCAGATGCTGGTCTGCAGAGGGGGCCTTAAGCTGTCTTAAACTGTGGAAGAATGATTCTGCTGCTACAGTCCAGTTTTAATTTGCTCTGGAAGGTCAAAAATTTGAACTTGTGTAAAATGGGACATTTTCCTAGAGCAGTAACTTTATTTTTCTTAGTTATTCAATATTACTAAGTATTGTCACCTACTGATAGGTAGAAAACAAGCTGGTTGTATCTCTAAGGGTTTAGGGACCTTATTCTAGACACCTTCAGAAGTTTGAAAAACCTGGTCTACATAGAAAATTGAATCCTGACAAATAATATTCATCTTACCTCCCCAGATGAAGTTAGGACTGGGACATACAAGCAACTCTTTCACCCTGAACAACTCGTATCTGGTAAAGAAGATGCTGCAAATAACTATGCTCGAGGTCATTACACAGTTGGGAAAGAGATAATTGATTTAGTTCTGGAGAGTATCAGGAAACTGGTAAGTTTTTTTTCTTCACTGAAGGCTCTTAAGCATCTTTCTTTATCCTGTTTTACAGGCTCTGGAATTTAGATTATCAAAAATACATAGCCCTATAAATTGTGCTTTAATTTATTCCACAGTAGGAGAATCTGTGGACTTAGTCTGCAGCTGGCTTCACGCTTAGCCAGCTGAGAATGGATGGGTCATTCCTGTCAGATGTGGCTTTCAAGTGGTCTGAAATGCTGGTGAGGTGCCCAAAACTTCATAGTTTCATGTTGTTCAAATTCAGAAAGCTGGGGCTGAGAAGGATGATTTGTGCAGTTCCTTGAAAAGGAACTTGTCTTTGGCTGTGCCTCTTGCAAGGACGTTTAAACAGGAGTGTTTGCTTCTGTGGGTTAGACTTTTGCATTTCCTGCTCCTATAATTTCTAAATTAATTCTGTGGTAGTAGCAGTAGAAAAGGAATAAATCTCAGTAAGCTGGGATGTTTCAGGCTCCCCAGTGCTTGGATCATGTGGCAAATTTATAAAGATGTCAATTTTAGAAGGTTAGAGTATCCCTTTTAGGGCTGCTAAGCCTGTGCTTTACTGAATCTGTTACAAAGGTAAGGAGTTCTCATTGTGGAAAAAAATCCAAAGTATTCCTCTGGTGCTTTAATGTGGGCTGCTAAATGAGTGTTACTGAGAAGTACACCTTTTGCAGATCAAAACTGGAATTATTCTCAACACTTGGCTGCCACTGGCTCTAATTAAAGCTCAGAGAAGTTTGCAGCAGGCTGTACTCTGACCTGAAAGACATGGCCATAATGGCTTTGTACAAGCTGTTGGAAGTCCCTGTCAGCCCTGGGAACCAAGCTCAGCATCATGTGGCACTTCTCTGAGGACAAGGCAGTCCAGTTTCTTCATCTGAGAGGACTAAACTGGAACAGCAGCATAATACATTTTGACAGCTCACTTCCCCAAGCTGAGTTATGTGCTTGCAACTCTTACAGGATTGTAGGAGTAGTTCTGGGACAGGGGATTGCTCCATTTTTGTGCAGGCAGCAAATGTCAAATCACTATAAGGTGATGGAGGGTCTGTAGTTCTTTGTCACTGTTTTTCTTGGTCATTGCTAATGGCCTTGGCCTGAGAACTGGGGGTGGGCGAAGTGTTGAGGTAGAACTTGAAGTGGAGAGATCATCCTGCAGTATGCAGGGGGCTTAAAAACAGCCAGGAATGCAGTGGGGTTTATGGGGCACACCCTGATTATTGGTGGGTGACTCAAATCCAGTGTTGCTTTCTGAAGCTGGAACAGTTGGTACCTGTCAGAATTCAGATTTGTCTGTCCAGAGCTTGTTTTGGGGTTGTTAATGTCTGTGTGATTGCTCTGATATGTGTATTTTCTCTTCCAGGCTGACCAATGCACTGGCTTGCAGGGTTTCCTGATTTTCCACAGCTCTGGGGGAGGCACCAGCTCAGGTTTTACTTCTCTGCTGATGGAATGCTTGTCAGTTGACTATGGGAAAAAATCAAAGTTGGAATTTGCCATCTACCTGGCCCCACAGGTCTCCACAGCTGTCGTGGAGCCCTACAACTCCATCCTCACCACCCACACCACCCTGGAGCACTCCGACTGCGCCTTCATGGTGGACATCGAGGCCATCTACGACATCTGCTGCTGCAACCTGGACATGGAGCACCCCACCTACCCCAACCTCAGCCCCCTCCTCGGCCAGACCGTCTCCTCCATCACTGCTCCCTCGGGTTTGATGGCGCCTTAAACGTGGATCTGACCCAATTCCAGACAAACTTGGTCCCCTGCCCTCGCATCCACTTCCCCTGGTGACGTACACCCGATTATCAGCAGAGGGCTTTACCACGAGCAGCCCTCAGTGGCTGAGATCACCAGCGCCTGCCTCGAGCCACCCAACCTGATGAAGTGTGACCCCTGCCACAGCACGTACCCAGCCTGCTGCCTGCTGCCTGCGGGGCTGTGGGGCCCAAGGATGTCAACGCCGCCGTCAGAGCCAAGCACAGCATCCAGTTCATGGACTGGTGCCCCACAGGCCTCAAGGCAAGTCACAGTTAGAGCCATTTTTCAGACTTCTCGCTGTCAGGGGTTTATGAAGTGTGTTTTCTCATTAAGATGTCATGTGGTTTGAGAAACAGACTTGGGGAGATCACCAGTGCCTGCCTCGAGCCACCCAACCAGATGAAGTGTGACCCCCACCACGGCACGTACCCTGCCTGCTGCCTGCTGCCTGCGGGGCCACGGGGCCCAAGGACGTCAACGCCGCGGTCAGAGCCAAGCACAGCATCCAGTTCATGGACTGGTGCCCCACAGGCCTCAAGGCAAGTCACAGTTAGAGCCATTTTTCAGACTTCTCGCTGTCAGGGGTTTATGAAGTGTGTTTTCTCATTAAGATGTCATGTGGTTTGAGAAACAGACTTGGGTTTTACACAGAGCTGTGTTCTTGGGGGTGAAACATTTCATTCATAGAATCCTTTAGGTTGGAA
>NW_008585171.1:0-39701 GCF_000691845.1 Merops nubicus | reverse complement strand
CGGCGGTAGCACGTGTGGAGTGAGCGCGGAGCCAACTTCGCCTGCAACAGCGGCGCGGGTTAACGAGCTTTGAAGGCCGGTGCGCTTTGTGTCGCCTTCTGAGGCGCGTTCGTGTCACAGTTGTCGGTGCCCGATTGACGTACAGCTCTGGAGGGGTTTTGTAAACTCGGTTTTACGGCCACAACTTCTCTGGAAAGTTGTTTTAACTTCTTCTGAAAATTTAGTTGTATTAATCTGGATGAGCATCCAGGTAGGTTTTTGCTAAGAGAGATCCCTTTGCTTTTTCATTAAATAACTAAACAATAATTACCCTACACACAACTAACAGACAGAACCAGGAGTGTGAGACTGAGGTTTGGCTGTATCAACATCGTGAAGAATGAGGAACGACTTTGAGAGTGGCTCTGAGGTATTGCTTAGCACTACCTGCATCCACAAACAAGTGTCAGATGCTTTTTGACAGTAAATAAATGGTAAAAGTGGTTGTGCTGTAATAAGGCATGAGAATGGGGGACCTGAGTATTGTGACTTTTGCACTTTCAAGACAGAAGTGTAGGATTGCCTATCAAGTATCATCAAGTATGACAAAGAGTACACCTAGGTGTATTAGACACGCAGAAGATGTTATCTAAATAAAGCCTCTTAAAACTGGTCAGACTTGCTTTACGTGATGCAGTAGGGTTTTCTTATCGTCAGGGAAAAGGTCTGTAGCAAATTCATCCAAGTGCATAAAACAGGATGAGGTTAGAATTCTGGGAAGAGTGAAGGGATAGCTTTTTAAGGATCTTGTTGAAATTTTATTCTCTGATGGATTTATTCATATAGAGGAAAAATACTCCCAGTAATTAATGATAGGAGTAAAGCCATAAGGTTTTAAATTTCTTGGGGTTTTAATTTTAATGTTTTCTGTAGCTGTGTCTGCTGAGTGCCAAGTCCTGTAATTACTGGACATGCATTTCTGCACCATGGCTGAGGCACTTTAGCACTTTAAAATATTCTAATGATCTAATAATACTTGATGCACTCCCTGTACCTTAATATTAGAGAAATCCTAATTATGTTACTGAAGCTATGGGTAAGGATTAAAAAGTCAGCAGAAGTATTAAGGCTTATTTGTTAATCTTATGGTTTGTAAAAATAGTATGCTGTTGTTAAGGTGTGAAGCGTGTTGAAGGTCTGAGGATTTTCTTGGCCTTGTTGGCCTGTTTTTTAAGAATATTGCAGTGTATCAGCATTAAAATAATCAAGTATAGAGTATTGCAGCTGAAATGGGAACGTTTGTGGCTACTATTCATCTCCTGGTGGTTTTTGGCTGGACAAATACCCCTCCACCGAGGCTGGTGCTGCTTTCAGAGTATGATGCTCAGTGCTGCTTTTGTCTAGGGCTGTTGCCATTAGCAAGAGCGGCTGGAGAGCCAGCCTGAGAACCAGCAGAGCTCAGACAGGGAGTTCTGCTGACGGTGGTGTTAAGTTATCTTCAGATACTTGGCTGGGCTGGAGTGAATACAGAGCCAGGAGCTTGGCAGCGTGCTGCCCTGGGATCCTGCTGCTGGGGTCATGCTCACATAACCAGCAGAGCAGAGCCTGGTGGGTGTCCGGCTGAAGTGCTTCGTGTTCACAACATCTGAGGGCAACTGTTCACAAGGAGCTTTCTTTAAATTGTGTTTTCTTCAAGCCCATAGGTAGGTGAGCTACTTATGAATGTCTGTGTAAAAGTGCTTAGCTGTGCTCTGGTTAAAATGAGGCAGAACGTTTGTTACATCTGAGTTACATCGGGCTAGCAGCGTTTGCAACTTGGTATAGACCAAAATCAGTTTCTTCGAGCTGCATCTGAAGTTCCCAAATGACAGTAACAAATCCTGATGCTTTATTAAGTGAATCTCAGGGATGTGGTTGTACTTCTGCTTGTTAGAATTCTGCATTTGCACAGTTAGGGGATTTAACAATGAGTTTTGTTTTTCCTCTCTGAGGAACCTACTTGTTGACTAAATTTAGGATGGTGTTATTAGAAAAAAAAGTGCATTTCTAGTGAAGTAACAATCGTGTTGGCTTGAAGTAAAAACAGTTGACAATGGAAAGATGAGATTGTGAAGGTAGGAAAATCAATTTTCATGCTTCAAGGCATAAAAGCAACGTGAACTTTTGGAGAGATTTAGGATTTAATTATTTTGCCCCTTTTCACATTGGTGGTCTTTGAGGTGTCAAGGATTGTCTTGGCCTGTCTGTTGTTCCTGTTCTCATATTCCTGTGACAGTGTCACTTGTGAAGCAGTTTTGTGACTGGCAGTTCCTTAAGCCTGGGTAGGAACTGGTTGGTGTCATGCAGTTTAAGCTTCAAATATTGAGTGATTTTTCTTTTTTCCTCCTAAATACAGGATTAATAAGTGTTTTTGTGGTAATAAAAACATAACAAGGGTGTTGATTATAATCAACTGTTGTGGATTATTAAAATATCATTGCAGTCTAAAAGGAAATAGTAAATGTTAGCATTTTATTCACCAAGATGAATGAAATGCAAAACTACTTGGAAAAAAGTCTATTTGGCAAAAAGACAGTAATTTTGGCATTTTCTGCCCGTTTAGTAGCAGCAGTGTTGCATTTAAAAGAAAGGTGCCTGACGGCAGCACCCACTCTGCGAGTACATGGGTCTTGTGAATGGCAAAAAATGCAACCTCATACTCAAATATTTACTTTTGAAAGAAATGCTTCAGAAACCTGTTGCTTAATTGGCTGACGGTGACACAGAGAGGACAAAGTTGGAACAACAAAGTGTCTGGAAATTGAAGTGTTCTGCTTGAAAACCAGGCTGCCTTGGGAGTTGCTGCCTCCCAAGAGGCGTGTGTGGGACTTGAGCTTTGCTGCTCTGTCGTCCATAAGCTGTTGGCTGTGCCAGTTTAGATAAATACATCTTTGATTTTGGCCAGTGTTTTCAGCCTGTCCTCTTCAGCATGTGCTGAGGCTGGTCTGTCAAAGGCCACTGAATTTTGTCAGTGTTAGGAGTTGCATAACTCCTTTGTGAGTAATTACTGGCAGTGACGTGGATGACTCAGCTACCTAGTTTTGTGCATCTCTGAAAATCTCCACATTTGGGTGGCATTGCAATAAGAAAAGAAAGTAATAGTATTGCCTGTAACTCGAATTAAGTGCCCTCAGCCCTTGCAACAACATATATTTATAAAGATTTAGAACAAGATGCCTTTAAAAAGAAAACGTAAAAAAAAAAAGTAAAAAAATAAGGCACATTAATACTCTTAAATTGAAAACAATGAGTGTCTTTATGCATTGAGAAGTGGTGCAGTATAATAAGAATAATACTTCTGGTTTGGTGTACCACTTCTGAAGATAATTTTGGAAATCCTGAGTGTCTGGAAGGAGCTGGGGAGCACTTTGAGGGACCTCACCTCGGTTTTCACAGGGGAGCTCTGCAGAGACCTCACAGTCACTAAACCAGATGAATGATGTGATCGGTGAACTCATATTGAATTTAGTATCCATGTGGATGTACTTCTTGAGTACTTTAAGAATAAAACCTGAGATGTGTTGTTTTCATTGAGTTTTAATCTTACCCTTTCCCAGTATTCTTTAATCTGCCATTAAACTCCTGTTCCAGAGAGGCTGCTTGGTGCCCTCTGATTGTGGAGTTAGTCTTCTCCCAGGCAGGCAGCAGTGGGGAGATCTCAAGTCCTTCACAGTTCAGTGATCCCTGTGGTTAGGTTTGTGTCTTGTCACAGCTCTGACTAGGCTGAGGCACACATAATTCTCCCCTGATCTCTGATAATGCAAAGGCTCAAAATGTTCTCTTAAAATCAGTAATTATATGTTGCTGAAGGTTTGTTATTCTGTCTGAATGGATGATTTATTTGCCACAGGAAAAGAACTTTAGAACTTTCCCTAGTAACTGATTATGGGCTTAAGGTTGAATTTTTTTTTTTTTTCAGGTAGGTGGTTTTATCTTCCTCTTTTACTTGGTATGTTTAAAGAGAGTGTGAGTGAGTTACCTCTTCTCTGGGGAGTGGAGGCACTGAGGCTTGCACAGGGTTTGTGCAGGTGGTGAGCAGGTAAGAAGATTCAGCACAGACCTGTGGAGTCTCATGTGGGCACTGCTGATGGTGGGACATCCTTTCTCTGGTCCTGTCATGGTAGGGTGGGGTTCAGCTTGTGCTGATGGAACTCCATGTTGGTTACCTTAATAACACTGTCTTATCTTCTGCTTCATGGGCTTGGCTGCTCTGCTGGGAAAGATTCTTCTGTCCCAGAAGTGTGGGAGCCACAGCACTGAATCCAGCCTACCTGCAGCTAATAACAATACCTACCATTTAAAAACAAAAGACTTGCATGGAGACAAGTTGTGTGTGTTTCTGTGGAAGAACAGGTGCCCTTAAGCTTCAGTTTTGTTCCCAGTGAGTTTTAGACATTTAAAAAAAAAATCAAAACCTCCTCACCTGTTTGACTGTGCACAGAACCCCCAGATTTCTCAAACCTCTCTCAGAAAATAAGATGCAGTAGGCCAATGTGTTGCTAATTAAATTAATGATGCAAACTCTCTGCAGATGTAATTTGGACTAAATGAGGAGCAAATGTGGCTATCTTAACAGGGTATTTTTTTCAAAGGATTTTTTTTTTCAAAGTCTTCTGAAAATAATTGGGGCTTCTAATGTAAGCTTCCACTCTAACATTTAGAAATGAATATTTGAAGACATAGTTTTGTCTGTGGGGAAGGAGACTGGTTTGTCTTGTGTGCCTCTGGAAGCACGGAGAGGTGCAGGTCTGGGGGCTGTGGCTGCAGTAACTGGGCGAATTCAGCGCAGCGAGGGAGGATCCGTGGGGGAGGCAGAAGCTTTTGTTGATCCCTGTGTAGAACTTTACCTGCTGGAAGCCAGACTGGGTTCTACATGAGTGGTGATGAATAACGCTTTCTACTTCTAATAATATTATGGTTATACAATTCCCAGTTCTGTTTTTTCTATAAGATTCTTAATGCTGTTTGAATGCCTAGATGAAGACGTGCAAGAGCAGGACAGAAGGAAAGCTGGTTCGATCTTCTGCTGGTTTTCCTTGTAGTTAGGCATTTGTACTGACCATTTGTTTAGCTTCTTTTGGCCCAAAACCTATAGACCCACCAGCCTATAACTCCTTTACCATGCAAACAGTGAAAACATCCTTAATATGACAGGGAAGATGGTTCAAATCTTTGGCAATACTGAAATTCTTCGGTTTTGCTTTAATTGTCAGAGGAAAAACATATGCAACAGTATTTAATCCTTTCACCAGCCCACAGAAGCCCTTTGGATGTTCTCCCAAGGTGACAGGGTAGAGTCCCAGGGAGTCATGGGACCCGTGGCAGCTATTTAAGTGGGAAGGCAGGTTTTGCTGGGTTCCCTCACAGGCGGTTTGGCAGTGGAGGTTTGGGTCTCTCAGCCTGTGCCTCTGGAAAGGTAAGTTTCTCACCTTCCAGGTTGTCTGACCTTAACTTTGTTCCCATCTTTTTATCTAGTTGTTTTGGTTATTTTTACACTCCTCAGCAGTGTGAACCACGTTCTGTAATTCTCAAAATTTGTGTTTGGCAAGTGTTGATGCTGTTTGCTTTGGTGTCTGAGCTTGGTGATTTGATGAAAGTTAGCATTTAAAATGTTCAGTTACTTGTAGGACTTGAGCAGTAGTGAAGAGCAAAATTATTCAAGGATGGAAGTGTCTCCTTCAGAACAGTGGTACTTGCCTCCTTTCTCTTGTTCTCTTTACAGGTTTCTAATTCTTAATAATAATTGAAATCTCTGTGTTCATAGATATTTAGTAATGACTTAGAGGCTAAAATAGTTCTGTTCCATATGTGTTTTTGTGTAAATATTCATGATTAAGTGACTAAAAGGAGTCCTACTCAGTTGTGGAAACAGAATTTTGTCTTTGGCTTCCATAGAGGTAGGAATTAACTTTCTGGTTTTGCCTAATCTGGAGGAGAGTGGGAACTTCTAGCTACTGCAACTCAGCAAATTTAGGTAACTGTGCAGAACAGTAGTGATCTGATTTCTGTCACTGAACTTTTGAGCTGAATAACCAACCAACAACTAGACTTTGGTTGCAATCCTACAGGTTTGTCAGTGCTTCTTGGTTTGTTTTGTTGTTTTTTTCTTTGCTTGTTTTCAGTGGACAGTGACCAGGCTTCACAAACAAAGGCAGAAGTGTGGTCATGTGTATCAGGCAATAAAAGTAGATTCATGTACTTGGACATAAAATTCTTTGGACTAAAAGTTGGCAGGCTTCCCAGTTTTTGTAGTTCCAGAGAGACTGGACAGGAAAGAAAAACCCTGAAGAGGAAAAGCGTACGGTAGGAAATTGTTAATTAAGATGACATTTGATTACCTGCCATGAAAATCCAATAACTTACTATATTTGATTTGCCAGAAAGCTGAAAGTATGCCTTCATGGCGTGCTTAGGAACTATGTAGATGGAATAAAATGTTGTTTTGGGGTTCAAAACCCTGTTCCAGTAGTGACAGCTTTCTGTTCCTGATTGCCTGGAGTTAAGCTGCTGTTTTCAGCGTTACCTGCAGCTCCTCTGGCTGGTGGTATTGGTTCCAGAGCTTAAATTGAAGTAAAAGAAAAGCTTGGGAGATATTTGCTACGTTTAAAGAAAGAAAATGTAAATACACACTAAATTCACTTCAGCATAAAGTCCATGAGTGAGGAATCATATCTCATTTCTGAGCACCTAGAGTAGAAACTCATTTTATTACTAGATCTAAGGAAGTGTCTCTCACAGCTTCAGTGATTTGATTTGCAATTGAATGTGATCTAGTGGTACAGGGAGAAGAAATCACGTGGCAGTGAATTGTCTGGAATGAGGTTGGAGTTTGTATTTCTTTATGCATTCAATTAATTCATAGTATAGTGGGTGTCTCACCCCTCCCCATATCCACATTTGAAAAACTATTTATGCAAAAAAAGAAATGTTATGGAGCAGATTAGTTATCAGCTTTGGTTTCTGTAGTGTACATGAGGTTTCTGAATCCAGGGCAAAAGGTCAGTGATTTTTTTTGGCCTTGAGAAATTAGGGTGGGAGTGTATGATAGATGTGAATGATGAGTGTGTTGAATATGCCAGCACTTGGTTAAAATGAACAGAAACTTAGAGAAGAGTGACAGTAACCAAGCTACATTCCTTGATATTTCCTTTTTTTTTTTGTGAGGATATAGTCCAAAACTAAGTGTCAGTATCTTGGTCCAAAAATTGGAGCTTTAATTCTAGCAAAATCATTCATTTCAGCCTTAGCCCTTAAAAGCTAAGAAATCAAAGAGTCCCAGGAGCAGCAGTGGAAGTGGCTGAGGGTTCTGCAGTGGTGGTGGTGTAACCTTTCCCTTCAGCCCTGCTTGTCCATGGAGTTGTCTGGTTTGGTTTTGAGCAGGGGCATGGGCTGCACGGTGTTTCAGGATTCTGTGAAGTCCCATGTTTCATCAGTTCACATACTGATAGCAGTACCATAGTTTGGTATCTTAGGCATGACTTTTAGATAAATTCAGAAGTGCAAGAAAAAAAAGGCTGTTACTAGTGTAAGAAATTAATTGGTTCAGCTTTTCAGGAAAGAAATAGTTTGTGTTTCCTCATGTTCTTTCTAGTCAGTATTATTTTGTGTGGAGCCTGTGTCACATGAAGGTAGTGATGCTGAACAATTCACTTATAAATAAATTGGCAATTACCACTAGCAAAAGCCATAATTGGCTTCACCCACTTCGTCAGGTATTTCCAGTTTTTAATCTGTGCTGTGCATGTTGAAACAGAGCAGGTCCTTTATGTTTCTGTGCTTTTTTTAAAGTTTCAGTTGTTAAGCAGCATTGAATTGCTTGTTACTTAGGGAGAGCTTAAACTCAATGACTTCTTAACTTTCTTTTTCTTTTACTGTGACTGTTGACTTGGTATCTTTTTACTGGTTTTTTTGGGGGGGGGAATAAGCAACTGCTAGCAAGTACTGTGCTCATTTAAGATTGTGTCATTTATTTGCTTCTGTCTAGATGCATATCATCCTTTTCTGGCCCTTAAAAGTGTTATTTTTGGAATTGATCCATAAATATTTTAATAAACAGATCTACAGTTTCTGAAGTACTTGATTAAAGTTTGAGTATTCTATTTTCTGGGTATTTAACTTCTGATGCAGGCAAATTTTTAGAGGATTTTTTTAAGGAAATAGGTAATTATTTTTGTGCATAAGAATCCTGTGATATGTATTCTCCTTTCTGCCTCCTCTTGCACTTCTCCCACTTGCCCCCAAAAGACCTGAAATCACTTGTGAATGTTTTTTTTTTTTTCTACTTAAATTACAGAGTAATTTTCAGCAGCAGATTTTAGGTTTCTGAAAAGCATCCACAACATAAATTTGTGCATAGTGGAAGAATTTTACTTTGGTGTCATCTTGTGTGGATGGTGTCTGTAGCTTTTAAAGAAGGAATTTAAAATTAGTTCTGATGAAATAACGCTCTGGACTGGCATTTACACAGGGTGTGCTAAATGATGCATAAGGGAGATGCTAAATATAACTACTAAGTAGTAATATTTGTTTGAAACTACAGTTTGAAATTAGAGCAACAAGAAAATGAGTTTTCATTTGTGTGCTCTGAAATGTAAATCGGTCGAATTATTAACTCTGCTGATTTGAAATTGTTAGGTCTTAATGTTGTTTTTGGTTTTTGTTTTCTCTTCTGCATTCTGCTTCCTTCCCCTCTCCAGCTAAATGGCCTTAAAATGGCAGATGAGCCTATGGAAGAAGGTGAACCATATTCCTACCACGTGAGTATATCCAAGAGATGTTCAGCTTAGACACTCGTTAGCATGACTTCCTTTTGAAGCAACACTTATGCATTCCCTCTTCTTTAATAAGTTTTCTGAACCTGTCATGCCTTGATGGTGTGAGAGGCTGAAGATCAGTGTTCTCTATGCTGGCTAAATCTCAGACTAAACCTCAGGGTAAAAGACTTTGCCTGGAAAAATTTGCCATCATTTTTCAACACACCCATCCACACATTTTTTGAACAGGTTCACAAGAGAAGGTATCAACATAGATCTTACAGCAGGCTGTAACCACTGCTTTGTATTGCAATAATAACTTTTTGAGGCAGTGATTTGGAGAACAAACTCCTGGGGGTAGAAACAAGTAGTGCTTGGATGTTTCCTGGTGTGGAGTAAGTAACAGTGTCACACTCGTGTTACGTGTGGCAAAGGAAGATGTGCAAGGGGTTGTCTCAGTCTTTCACTGCACTTGAAGCAGGAGGATGTTGCTGAGCTTGTTTGTTAGGTGCTTGGAGCTACATGCCAGTCAAGCTGCAACGAAGTGGGATGGCACAAAGCCAGAATGATTGCAACGTTTGCTTCACTGCTTTGTCTTCTGTTGAACCTGCTGGGAATAGCTCTCTCTTGTGCAAGGCCACTCCGTGGGAGCTGCTACCTGAGCACTGATGTAGGCTTGCAGCTCAAGCAGCAAAGCCCAAAATCAGATAACCAAATCCACAGGTCGTGGAGGCCAAACTAGAAGTTAAAATGAAATTTGCTTGTGTACCTGTTCAGCTCTTTACCTGTTCCTTTCTTGTTGATGAGGCAGAGGTCTTTTTATTCTTCAGTCATGCCAATTTTTAGTACTTTAATGATAGTTAAGTAGGTGAAATTACATAGACATCTTTTGTGAAGGTAAAACACTTCATAAAAACCCTCATTTCATAACTCTCAAGTTAGTCCTTATTTGCATGGAAAACATTTATTTTCCTTGGTTCACATTTAGAAATACTCTCGTCAGTCTCCACAGCAACCACATGTGATGTCACAGGCTAATGACTCAAGGTGGGTGATAAGAGTTCACCTGCTCTTCTGCTTCAAGGTCTTTTTTCTCATGCAAAGGTTCACAGTGTTAAGGAATACAAATTAGGATGGTCAAATAAAAAAGCTTCTAAACAGAGTATTTACATACTTCGTAGAAGGAACCAGCTGTTTGTTGTACAACTGTTGTACAGCTTGGTGTATAACTAGATGACTTGCTGCTTTCATCTGTCATCAGCTGACTGGAAATGCTGGTGTTCTTACGTGCCTTAAATTCCAGGCATGTGTTAAAAAAAAAGAAGAGTTATGTGCATCATTCCTGTGAATAGATATATATGCAGAGCCAACAAGATGGATGAAATGGAGCTGGGATGGACCTGCTAGATCATCAGTGTATGTCAGCTGTTTGTTTTGTGAACAGAGAGGGGAAATAAAGTAGTTGAGAATGTGAATTAGAGTTAACTTTGTTACCCAGCAGTGTCTTGGGTTAATATCTATCTCTGGATGGGGAGGAGAAACAACCAGGCCTCTTCCAGGGAGTGTGCACTAAGAGCTGGAGGGGAGGGGAAAAAGGGCTCGTGTGCAGTAACAACCAGACTACAGTTTGTGAGTACACTAAGGTGTTAGTTTGACCTCTTTCTTTCCTACTCTGGACAAACAAACCAAATAAGGCAGACACTTAATGCAGTGTGCTGATTGCCCCCTTTTTAATTATTGCACTAAGCACATACCCGTTGCCCCCTTTTTAATTATTGCACTAAGTATGTACCCATTTAGATGATCAGGTTTCTACCCTGAATTTCTGTATAAACCCAACAGAGAATTTTGTCCAGATACTTCTGTGCCAATTCTGCTAATGCTCATTGTGAGTTTTAATGCATGGTCTTGGGCAGCAAGACTTTCTGTAGCTAACCTGGCTATGGATGATCACAGAGTCCCAGCACGGTGGGGGTTGGAAGGGACCTCTGAAGATCATCTTGTCCAACCCCCCTGCTTCCAGCAGGTCACCCACAGCAGGGTGCCCAGGATGGTGTCCTGGTGGGCTTGGAATCTCTCCAGAGAAGGGGACTCCACAGCCTCTCTGGCACCCTCACAGTAAAGCATTTCTCCTCATGTTCAGATGCAACCTCCTGGGTTCCAGTTCGTGCCAGTTGCCCTTTGTCCTGCTGCTGGGTACCAGTAAGAAGGGTCTGGCCCCATTCTCCTGCCCCCCATGGGCCCTTTAGCTCTTGATCAGCATTGATCAGATCCCCTCTGAGTCTTCCCCTGGTGGAACAGCCCCAGGTCCCTCAGCCTTTCCTCAACAGAGATGCTCCAGTTCCCTCATCATTTTTGTAGCCTCTGCTGGACTCTCCAGTAGTTCCTTGTCTCTCTTGCACTGAGGAGCCCAGCACTGGACACAGAACTCCACATGTGGCCTCAGTAGGGCAGAGCAGAGAGAGAGGAGAACCTTGCCTGACCTGCTGGCCACACTCTTCTGAATGCACCCTAAGTGTTCATTCCTAAAGCCAACTGTTCCATTCTTGGGCTTTCGAGATGAAGATCTAAAGAGAGGAAAAGGAGGATGGTTAATAACCACTTAGATATCCTAAAGACATCCAAGTACTGCAAATTAGGAGGGATTTTCTGTTGTGATTGAGTTGTTGGCAGTGTGCAAGAAATTAGTTGTTGTTCTCGATAGTGAGAGGTGCTGCTCCCTTGGTGTGTGCAAGCCCTGGGTGCTGCTGCAGGCCCTAGCACACAGTTTGTAGTTTCAAGGGTGCTTATTTTGACATCTTGCTTGTTTTGGCTCAGAGAAACTTCTCTTACACCATAAAAGCTGCAGTGTATCATTGCTTGGGTTTCGTCAGGAATGTTTGTCTTTTCACAATTGGGACTGCTCTGCCCCACGTTGCTGAACGTGAGAGTAACAGGAAAAAGTCAACAGAACCCTGAATCTTCTACCTTCCCAGCACTGCCCTCAGCCCTCTGAAGGAGGTCTGCACCCCAGAGCTGTGTTTCTTCTGTTGGACACGAGAATTCTCGGAGTTCTTCAGATGACTCATAGTTATTTGTGCTCTTCCAACGCTGCATCTCCCTCTGGCTACAGATGGATGGCCATATTTATTATTTGCTGCTGTGAAAAGCAATAATTACCTACAATGATGAAATTCAATTTAGCTTTCATTAAGATGATTTCAGGAAAGCTGAGAAGAGTAATCACTGGGAAAAGTAAAGGCTGCTAAAGCAGAGGTGAAGCACAGAAAGGTCATCTTAGACTTGGTTTAAAAATCTGTATGTTTATTCATTTCATATAAGAAAATCCACCTTTGCAGTTGTAATATTTATAACAAAAGGACGAGAGCATTCTTTGAGAATTTTACTTCAGTTTAGGAATTTTAGATGCATCCATTTGAGAGAGGATGGATGGGAAAACTCTTCATTTCAACAGCTTATTAGAATTTCAAATATTTAAAAATAAAGAATAAAACCTGAAAGCAAACTAAGAAAAGAGCAGGCATTCACATGCACTTCTAATGAGAGTAGATAAATTCAGGCCTATTGATTGTTGTATTTTGTTTGTCTTGAAATTACAGGATGAAGGAAGTGTGAAAGAAATTCCTATTACACACCATGTGAAAGAAGGATGTGAGAAAGCAGATCCAGCACAGTTTGAACTTCTGAAGGTTCTTGGACAGGGATCGTTTGGAAAGGTAAGATAACACATTTTGTTTTCATCTGACATCCACTTTGACCCTGCTTTGTCTTACTTCCCTTATTTCTCTAATACAAGAAGGTTAAGTATAAACATAACAAGTTGTGAGTATGGGTAGATACAGGTGTAGGAATTGCCCTGTTTTGGAAGAAGTTTTCCAGCTTGTTTTGCAGTTGGATGAGAAGTGTGTGTTTTCATTTTTACTACATAGTGTTTCTGATTTCACCTTTCTTAGAGGAAAACCAATGTATTTTACCATAGAGTTGTCCAGACATTCAAGAAAATGCCTTAACAGAATTGCTGGGAACATCTGAGAGGATATTTACAAACTCCATCATTTTCCAATCTTGTTTTGGTGCCAAGGGAGCAGTGTTTATAGCAGCACACCAAATCCTCTCCGACACAGGGAGACAACAGCCTCAGTCTCTAGGGAAAAGCATCAGTCAGTACCAAATTTGAGAAGGTCTGCCATGGAAAGTTGGGGTAGAAAGGTAGAAAGTTAGGGTATAAAGAACCATTTATCTGTTCTGCATAGGTTACCTCACATGTCCTGTAGCTTACATTGGTGCTTGGGAGACACCAGGAACCTATCAGGTGTTGATGGACGCTTCTGGAGGAGCTGGTGATTTGTGTTTTCATGGTGGTGCTTGACATGCTGTGAATGTCTGAGTTCTTTCAATATACAGATTCTGTACTGACATAGATACAGAAGAGTGATTGTGGTAGCTTGGAACTTGAGCTGAAGTAACAATGAAGTAAATAACCTGGGAAATGTATTTCAGGTTTCATTATTTCGCTGGATTTGTCAAGTGATCTGCAGCTAGAAGACACTAAGTGAGCAGCTATTCAAATAGCATGTAGGAGAAACATGCAGAGGTTTTGTTACAATAATTTCTCTGTCACTTGATGTCACATTGCTGAAATGAAATAAAAAATCAAATGTCTCAGTTACTAGTTTGAAGGACATGAGTTGAAATATTAATCCTAGTGTATAAGAAGTTAATTTATTTTTTAAAACCAGACTCTTAAACTAGATCTTTTGTGACACACAAAAGGTCAACAGTCGGCTGCACATCCATTTCCATTTTCCTGTTCTGCTGATTTTGTCTCTCATGGCAGGAACAAACCTCTGCATAGAGTTGTCTGATTTTTTTTGTTTCCCCCCTCATACATTAGGAAGACATTTTATGAATCGGTGGTTTAGAAAATAGACTTTATTTCTTAGTGGTTTACAGCTCAAGAAGCAGTTCTTTATCTGGCAGTGTTAGTTGCCTGTTTCCTCGTGTGGTTCTCACCTTCAGAGCCTAAGAGGCTCCCTGCATTGATTACTCCTGACTTGAGATGTCTCAAGCTATCTTAGGGGTCTGGACATCTTAGCCCTGACTCAGATTCTCACTTCACAGAGGTCAGACTTGTGGCAGCCTCAGGAACAGTCTTGCTCAGAACCCCACCAGCTTGGCGAGGGGTCTCTTTTGGAACTTTGAAACCTGGCAGTACTTGGTTCAGGAACCAGCATTAACAACTGAATGGTGCCTGTTGCACGTATGAGCAGAGCTCTTCTTATCTAGTATCTGTTGCTTGCTTTTGAAATGAGAAAACAAAGGAGGAAGATCAATGGCTGTTGCCTACATGGTGTTTGTTTTCTGTCTTCAGTTCCTATTTCCCAGGGGCCTCCCTTTGGGTTTGCTGTAGCCTAGCTACAGCCCATCCTCAACCTCTCTTTTTTGGGTATCTGTGCAGAATTTAACACAGCTTCACAGAAATAAAGAGTTAAACCTCATGTCCCTTACTGAGTTTCTCTCTTCAGCCTTTGATAATGTTGTGAGGCTTCAGCATGCAGCCTGCTGAGGATGATCTTGGATTCACGTGGGTGAATCACTTTGTGCAACATGTGAAGCATATCAAGATGGGCACAACTGACTGGCATCTCCTCAAGATGCAGTGTTATGGAGACTTTGTCTCCAGCTTACATAGATGATGCTTGAGTCATTTTCAGTGGCAGTTGTTTTGGTCCTTACTAGCTCAAATTTGTAACTTGTGCATGAATTCCTTACATTCTCACAAGCTGCTATTATTAAATATTTCTACATACTTTTTAATATTTGATTTTCAAAAGTGTGAATGTATTAATCTACAGATGTTTTCTTATTTGCTGATGTTTGAAGTAGTCCTTTTACTATTTGGGCATCACTGAGAGCACTGCTGCAGGTCAATCACTGGGCAAAACTTAAAAAAAGCCTGATAACCTTGAAACATAATGGTAGTTTTCATCTAACCAGAGCTTACAATAAGAACAACCCCTCTCCCAGCCCTGTAGAGTTTAGTCAGTGACAGCGTATGAATTTCTGTTTCTAGAATGAAAAATGTGACAAGCTTATTTTATTTTAAAAACATAAAAAATTAATACATATATATCATATGTTAGAAGTTATTAAATATAGATCTAGTGTTAATGAAAATCTGAATAAGGTAAGATCAGAGGGGCAATTTTAGGTAGCTCTTGGCATTCTCTTGTGACCTGTACATTTCTTTTTCCCCAGTACAAACATTCCTTATAACTAATAATTGCTATTATAAGAACAAGAACTTGGGAACAGAAGCATGTGCCAAACAGTTTTGTGAACTGAGAGACTCAGTAGCTAGAACAGTAGTCAGAGGTACCTGTATTTGTACTGCATTATTCTAATCTAATATTATGCCTTTCTTAGTGTCAGGTTATATACTATTTATCTTTAAAACTCCTCTGGAAAGAAAAGAGTAGAAAAACCTGTTGGAGCTGCTATTCCAGAGGGGAAGGTGCTTTGATCTTAAGTGGTGAGGTTTCCTTGCTTTCGTCTTGCCACTCTTATGGAATTCATTAATAGGCCTGTTAGATATTTGAGATTTAGGTCCTAACCCTCAAAAATCTCTTAGGAGGTGGCAGAGCAGGCAGAGTTGTTATTCTGTAGGAAAGCAATATAAAGGAAAGCATTTATGGAAGTGCCTTTTTGGTAAGTATTCCTTTAAACAGCTTGCTGTAGGGAGGAACACACAGTTTGAGTGATGTGAATACTTGAGAGAGTTTGGTGCTGCATGTACCTCTAATCTGATTAAGAGGAAGCACTTTTGTTCTTCCTTTAAAGGTGTGTACTTAGGAAAGAACACTGAAAGCTGCCTGAAATTAATAGGAAATGCATTGTGAGAGTTGCCTGCTTGCTTACTCAGCTTGCTTGTGGAAAAAGACTTACTGTGAATGTTTGTCATCTTTTTATTCCTTGGAGTTCATGAGGAATGGGACAGGACTGGGGATGTGCTAACTACTTCTCTGTATTAATGAAGTTAAAAGTAAAGGTGTAGTGACGGGTTTTAATCAGTTTTACATAAGATACTTTTAGCAGTGACATTAAAAGCAGTGTTTGTATCACTAGGTCTTCCTCGTTCGGAAAATAATTGGTCCTGATGCTGGGCAACTTTATGCAATGAAAGTATTGAAGAAAGCTTCTTTAAAAGGTACGTGTGTCTTCTGAACTGGAACGTTAACAAATGGTTTTCACTGCACCCACATCTCTTAGATCTTGTAAATAGTACTTAAAAACACTTTCTTTTTTAATCTTAAATGTTTTTCAGTGAGTTCATAACTCTTCTTTGACAGGAGCTTTTTTTCTAGACTAACTTGTAAGTTCATGTTCAAGAATTACTTTAAATCTGGCCAGACAGCATTAATTATGTGGTAAAAGGTACTCTTTCAAAGTTTAAAATTGCATTATTTAGTTCTGTTTAGTCTTTTCATTATATTAAGCCAAATTAATTTCATAAACAATTTTCCTTTTGTCTTTTAAGTTAGAGCTCTACTGTGGTTGAAATTAAATCATTCCCTCTTGTTATAGGTGCCATAGAAAGTGAACTTACTGTTTTGGCTTTCAGGAGACACTTTAATGGATGCAACTCCACTTTGTGTAAATAGGGACTGTTACTAGTTGAAGAGGGATAAGTGATCTTAAAAGATAGCTATTCAGTACAGGTAGTTAATGAAGATGTTGAAGTTAGCTGCCTGGAAATGTAGATGTGAGCTTTTTTTGTTGGAAGTAGTATCACAAAATATTGGGATGTGTTGGGGAAAAAAATGAAGACAGTGAGGAGGTGGGGCAGGTGAGAAAATGGTTTTACTGTCCAAAAGCATGTGTTTTATGGGAGACTTAAGAGTCAAAACCAAACATGGTAACGAGGAAAAGTATTTCTTCAGACAGCAAAGACTTTCCATATGCTAATTTCTGCTCCATCTGTATTATACCAAATAGATTTGTTTCCTACTAATCTTTTTCTGTTTTTTTTTTCCTCCAGTACGGGATAGAGTTCGGACAAAAATGGAGAGAGATATATTAGTAGAAGTAAATCATCCATTTATCGTCAAACTGCACTATGGTTGGTATTTTTTTCTACATTTTCTTGTTACTTGAAGGCTGATGTTCTTTCTTGGTTTTGTAGTGTCAATTTTAGAGTCTGAATTAGGTTCTAGCAACTAAATCACAGGGATAGAAGAGGAACATATATACATATGTATAGAGTAGTCTTAATCCTCTTGAAATGAAAAATTTGGAAAATTCTGAAGTTCTGCAGAGATTTTTCTTACTTTTCATTGAGTAAAACCAAAACACAGTAATTCACATACTTGGTGTTTCCCTGTTTGACAAAGGGGAACTAAAAGAACAGTGTTTTAATCATCTCATGACTAGGATTGCCTTTTGTGAAGAAACAAGTAATCGTACCTCACGTGCTGCTGAATTATTTCAGTTCCATAACAAAAGCATTGCTTTTCAATGAAATTTCCAAGCTGTAAAAGCATTCAGTTTGGGATTGTAGATATCTGTGTCACACAACTATTGATTTTAATTTTAAATATTTTTTTGTTTTAGCCTTTCAGACTGAAGGGAAGCTATATTTAATATTGGATTTTCTCAGGGGAGGAGATGTATTCACGCGATTATCCAAAGAGGTAAGTACCTAAAATTTTATCTCTGCTTATTGGTAGATGGGGTGTTTTTGTTAGTATAGGATTGTCTTTTATAGCTCTCCACTGTATTTCTTGTCACAGTTATTAAAAACTTACTTGGGCTTCCCTTATATATTCTAGAATATATTCTATAACCTTAAGCAACACAAGTGTCTATTGATGAGTAGCCTAAATTTTAATTTGGTATCTGCAAAGAGCAGTTCTTTTGTCTAAAAATGTTTTGTTGCTTAGATACCTATCTGCAAGAAATTAATATTTAGCAATAAAGAAAGGGGATGTATAGTTCTGGTGCTTGTAGTCAGCTTAGGTGCTTCTGGAAGCCCACATCTGATTTCTGCTGCATTGTAAAATTTCATAATGCTGTTAGACAATTATAAATCCTAATGCTTAATTTCACCACATGTGAACATTGAGTGATTTTGAGACTGCTCCTCTTCATTTAACATTGCTGTGCCACTGGAACTTTAATTTTTCACTTCTATTTTTGTTTTCTGGAGAGAGTGCTTCAGAGGAGGGAATAGGATGCAGCCTGTTGTTAAGATTTTTTAAATGTTTGTCATCAAATATTTATTATGTTACCTTAAGTATTAGGAGCATGTTTATAAGACTTATTTTCTTTCTGCAAACCTTTCATAAAGATCTAAATTTTTAATGGCAATTTCTCAGCAGCTTCACAGTAAGAGAGCTTTTCAGTGTTCTCACTGCTGTAAATACATTTCTATTGCTAATGCACAGGAAAAAATCCACTTTCTTAAATGAGTGATTTTTTTTCATGCCTTGAAGTAGGGTATGTAAGGCCATGAGCTAGGATTTTTTCCCCATATACTTTTTGTAAAAATAAAGCTTCACTTCACGAGCAGGTGAAAGAGGAGGAAGAATTTCAAGAGGTTTTTTGTTTTCCTTTTTCATAAAAAGCTGACCTTGGTAAAACAGTGATTATATCTAAGAATTGAGCTCAAAATTAATTAACCTTGAGGCTAAAATGGAGGTTAAAAGCTTAAACAAACCAACTGACTTGTAAAGGGTTATTGGAACAGTAGGTAGGAGAGAGGTCAATCTCTGCTTTGGTGTAAGGTGTCTAATTATAGAGGAAATTCTGGTATAGCAGGAAGAACTATTCTTCTACCCAAACCCAGCTGGGATTAGTGAGTACGCAACACTCTTAAATAAGGGCTGCAAGTCTACCTGTAATAATGCTGGCTAGGTGGTTGAGGGAGGTATGTATTCCCTTTGGGAGGGAAAAAGGAATAATTGTCAAGTTTTCCTACTGTTAAGCCTCTCTATGTTCATTTCTGAAGACTTCAGTAACCTTCTAGGATGGCTTTTAAACACTTACTGTGTATATAGATAATAAAAATTAATAAAATCAGGCCTTTTTATTTTCTGGTGGGAAGACAAGGCATTTTCAAAAGTACATGGTGAAACAGACAGTGGGCAATACCCATGAGGGTGAATTCCCCATGGCATTTCAGACTTTCCACACAAGGATTATTTTAAATTAATTTGGTTTAGTACGAGGTTATTAAAACACTTTTGTTCGTCTTCAAATTCGAATGTGGGTATGAGAGTTTCAGCTGTGGAAGAGCAATGAGCATGTAATGAAGTTTTCTTTGGTAACATTTAATGAAGCTGACTTGCATCATGTTTAATTTGACACATTAAGCAGTTTTATATGAAATTATTATTGGGAGATTGTAGATGAACCTCATTGTGTTCTGACATTTGCATTTTGGCTGCTCCAAGGAATAATGCTATCAAAGGCTTCCTCTTGCTCTTTTGGGTATAGAAGAAAAACAACATCAACATTGCTCTTTAAAAAATCAAGGTGAAACTTTGTGTAGTGTAACAGCTTTATTGTTCATGAACATTACTATTGATCATTAAGGAAATCAGGAATATTTCAGCTGCCAGTACATCTGGTTACATCTGTGCAGTTCAGAGTACAGGTCTGTGTGTTGCTACATCAGTGAGCCCAGTTCATTTAAGTCTTGTGAGCTCTCTGCTGTGCAGTTGAGATGGTCATTCTCCTTGTTCCTGGTGTTTTCAACAGATAAGGGAATAGTTCACTTAAACCTCAAATTCACTTCCAGTATTTTAAAGATTACTGACCTCTCCTGTAATTGGTAGAACGTGACAAGAGCCAAAGCAGGTACAATATTTCCAAATGAAATTAGAAGCAACCTGTGGAGTATTTCAGCCAGAAATGCATCTTTCAAATGCTGCATATGCAGCAGCTCACTAGGGTTCTTCAAATTTCATTTCCCAAGAGGAGCAGAGTAGGTTCTTCAACTCATGCCATTATTTTCAGCAAAGTGTTTTGTTTTGCATACTTTTTTCCTAAATTTCTACTTATTTTTTTTCCTTAGGTATTGTTAGTGTGAATTCAGACACAGTCACTCAATACAGCAGTCGTGCTAAATTTTATGATGCAGTGGAAAACAGTCTGGATAGGATTGTGGCAGGAGGAGTGCTGGTGGTCAATAACACTAAATATAACAATTAAATTTGTTACCTTAGAAGTTAGCTAATACTCAGCAGTAACTGCTGATGTTTTTGTTTGAGTATTGCAGGTATACTTGATGATTAGCCTATATTAGTGTGTAATTTCTGTTAGGCAAATTCAGGAATAAGTAGCTCGTAAGGTACTTCTAAAACTGATTTTGAAATTTAGGTAGACAGAACTATTTGTTTAGATTGCAGTTTTAAAAACTGAAGACAAGATCAGAAGGTAAATCTATACAGTTCTTATTAGGTTATGTTTACAGAGGAAGATGTGAAATTCTACCTCGCAGAACTGGCCCTTGCTTTGGATCACCTTCACAGCTTGGGAATTGTGTACAGGGACCTGAAGCCAGAAAAGTAAAGTAAAATGTATTTTACCACTATTATGTGTCTTTTGCTTGTTGCTTTGCATTTTCTACTACAATGATGTGAAAAAACTTTAAATGCTTTTGATAGACTATGTAAAGAAAGATAAAATGTAAAACATATCTGTGGCTTAAATTAAATATTGACCTGTTAAATGACTAACAGAAGTTGGAGATTGAAATTAACTATTATATTTTAAATGTTGTATATAAACATTCTTCTCTATGTGTATTGGTGAATGTGAATTTTAATTTTCAGCATTTTGCTTGATGAAGCAGGACATATCAAGTTAACAGGTAGGTAACACTTATTAGTACAGCACTTTCTGAACATATTTCTGTGTAAGCTTTTAGTTCTAAGCCTAAGATATGCATAGTGATAGCTGGAGTATGTGTGAGCCAGTGTTCAGAAGGGCTTTTTTTGGGTAGACTCTTTATAACTAATCTATGTCCCTTCCCTATATAAGGATTCTTTCTATGATATGAAGTACTTTTATTGAAGTATTTTAGATAGTCAGAGGCTGTATCTGAGGGTTTTGGTCATTTAGCAGATCCTGATGTCCATGCAAGTTCCATTGAATTTAGTTTTCATGTTGGCTAATATTTGCATAGCTCAAGCTGCAGTGTTAGCACCAGTATTGCTGTAAAGGGCAGATCCTAATTGCTGTGGTTAAATTAGAAGAAATGCAGCTGAAAACACAAAACCAGACACATGAATGATTTTTTTACAGGAGCTTTGGGTGGAGGTATGTTAATAACTAAAACTAACCACCGTTCAGATTAGAAAGTGAACTGTCAAAATTTACTGTGAAATGCCTTTTAACTGAAGATCAAGAGGTTATAGATCCAGGCCAAAGTTGCTAACTCTGTGATTATTTTTTTATAAGGGAACAGAAGTGCTTTTAGTGTAAAAACCTTTTGATGCACAGTAAAGACTTCTGAAGTTATTTTTTTTTTAATTTCTGGATTATCACTTTTAAATACATATGAAATTGCAGAAAAACCCTCTAAGAGTAACAAGTAAAATACATACAATGCTATATACAAAAGACTATGTGGAAACCAAATTACTATGAATTTCTGAAAGCTTTAAATTATATTTAAGGGGATGCATTTATAAATTTAATGATGCTTTATTAGAAATTTCATTATGTATTTTGATCTATAGATATTGCTGTTAGATTCCAAGAGAAATGAATTTTTTCAGGCTCTCTGAGGCTTGATGGAATATAGTGGTGGAAATCATGTTTATGAAATGCATAATTTTAAAAATTCTGGATGATTGAGTTAAATCAAATACAATCCTAAAATTGTCACTTCCTTCTGGAACTGGAAAGAGCAATTTGTGGGATTATTGATTAGCAATCATTTCCCCTTTGACAAAAGAGACACTTGAGAGCCTCATCTTGAGAGTCAAGTTAAATCCAAGGACTTGCATATTCAGTGCATATTCAATTATATTGTTCAAATTAGGAGAAAAAAGTATTCTGGAAATAAACTGAGCAGATCTGCAAGACTACTGAACTGGAGTCAGGTTGCAGAACAATGTTGTCTTATATAACAATAATATTTTTATTGTCACTTCCTTCTGGAACTGGAAAGAGCAATTTGTGGGATTATTGATTAGCAATCATTTCCCCTTTGACAAAAGAGACACTTGAGAGCCTCATCTTGAGAGTCAGGCTAATAGCAAGGACTTGCATATTCAGTGCATATTCAATTATATTGTTCAAATTAGGAGAAAAAAGTATTCTGGAAATAGTCTGAGCAGATCTGCAAGACTACTGAGATGGAGTCAGGTTGCAGGACAATGCATGTTGTCTTATATAACAACAATATTTTTAGTCTGTTTTAATTTATTCATCAGTTATACTAGACCATGCAGACTGTTTTTTGAAGCTCATTTTTATTTATATCAAGTTTTTTGTGTGAATAAAGCAGGCAGTAAATGGAAAATGAGAACTTTTTGATTCTCTTGGCTCTAAATGTGTAATATTTCAAATATTCAGTAGTACTATTAATGGCCAATTTAACATGACCTATAGAAGAGTTTTGGTGGTATGTAGTAAACTAAAAGTCTGTGATATCTTTAGATAGCTGCAGTTTTTGTTTCATGAAGAGCTGGAGTAGTCATGTGATATCCCTGAAAACAAACTGTCAACGCTTTGGTTTTGAAATACAATGTACAGTATTGTGGTGTTCTGAAGTTCTTTACTGGCTATATTCTTGTAATGCTGTTGTTGTAGACTTTGGACTCAGCAAAGAATCAGTAGACCAAGAGAAGAAGGCCTATTCTTTCTGTGGTACTGTAGAATACATGGCACCTGAAGTAGTAAACAGGCGAGGGCACAACCAGAGTGCTGACTGGTGGTCCTTTGGTGTTCTCATGGTACTGTATGCTTCATTGCTTACCTTGCTTAAGGTCATAAATACACTGCCTATGTCTAAGAGAATGTCAAGTCATATGCTTAGAATAAACTTGTGCAGATCTAATTGGGTAAGGGGAAGAGAGAATTCCAAAAACTGAATCGCTACTGAAGTAGCAATAAAACTTTGTTCTCCTGCTTGGCCCTGTAAGGAGTACTTAGCAGGAACCTTAAATATCACATCTGTAGCTGAGGATGATTTAGTGAGTGTGAAACTTCAGTTTGTATATTTATTTAGAATGTGAAGGGTTGGTTTGGTGGAATATTAATTCTACTTTTGTACAAGTAAGCCTGTTGAATGAATGCTGGAGTGGTGGAATAGCCAGTAACCACTAGCACTGCCACCTTTGCTGTGGTGTGTTAGAGCATCAGGCTGAAATATGCATGTTGGCATTAAAAGCAACATACTGTTCTAGAATATATTCTTCTTGCTGTCTTCAAAGTAGGTGACATCTAAAACTTGGTGACAAAGGGGATTTTATTACTTGAATTCAAGTAGCTTCTGGCTGTAAAATATTCCTACGTCATGGTTACATTACACTTGCCACTGTTGTTATCATGTAAGCTGCCAGTGCAAACAAAACTGTAGATTTGTGAACGTTTTTTATGATCTTTTAAAAGCTCCAGCCAGCATGTCTCATGTAGCGATAGAGAGGAGTGCAGTACTTAACACTGTGTTTGAGAACTGGGGAAGAAGTGTTGATTTAGATGAACATTTGTTCTTTTCAGTTTGAAATGCTCACTGGTACACTACCATTTCAAGGTAAAGATCGAAATGAAACTATGAATATGATACTCAAGTAAGTATAGCTTCTTACTTTCTTTTTGGAAATGAGAAAATGTGATTTTAAACATGTTTTAACAGTTTGTTACAATTCCTTGTGCTAGAAGAGTGTTTAGCTAGAAAAGAAACAAAAGAGCCAAGCCCCTCTAATAAGATTTATATCCCAGACCATGCAAACAACTCTTACATATCTGTAGTAAGTAAAATCACAGGGATGACCTTGTCTTTTCATTGTAGGTATATAATAAAGGTAAAAACAGTACAGTCAATTAGACAAGCAGCATTTACCACTCATGGTTATGCTCTCCTGCTACTGTTACAGCATCCCTTATTTTGTGAGCAACAGTTAATCAGGTGTTGCTTTGTGTACCTATATATGGAGGGTGCACTTCCAAGCTCACATTTTTCATACTGAATTACCCCAGTTAACAACAGAAGCTGTCTAACGAGACGAACTGGGTAAACTGGCAATTAGTGAGTGAAGTTGTTGGGCAAATATGACCTTGTCTTTGTGTGCTTAGCTAACAAAGAATTTCCTCTAGACCACATGCAGAGCTTTGGGGCTTTTGAGGGAGTGATAAGTCAGGGAAGGGGGTGAGAGAGAGAAGTTCTGTTCTTCCCAACGTACGACAGTTTGAACTTACCCTGAGTATGAATTCAGAGCAAAACTACCTGTGAAAGCGTGTGGATTAGATCACTGACCTCACCTGGGGCAAAAAGTGATGCTCCTGTCCTGCAGAAGAATTTCTTGCCTTAGCATAATTGTTCTCATTGAAAAATCTTGGTAGAGTCAGTAAGATTTTAAATGGTGGCTTAATGAGCTACTTCTTGAGGCTCTTGCTTCAAAAGGAAGGTTAGGAAGAATTTTAGGGGATTTGGGATTTGGTGAGTCTCTTCTGGTGTTGATTCTGGTAGAGGTATTTATTCTGGTGATAACTTCCTGGTGAGACAAAGATCTCTTTGAAAATGCTTATATATTCCTGAGAATTGTTTTACTTGATTTTAGCATAAAGGTTCTTATGGGGGCTTGGTGTGACTTGACGTTTTTGGCCTGGTGTGGTTTTAGTAGCTTATTTTGGTGCTGTTTGGTTTTGGGTTTTTTAACACTCATATAATGTGAAACTTAAGCTGCTGAGCTAAATGTGTACACTCTGCACAGGCTTTGGAATAGATCCTTGCTACATCAAATTGTGCAATGAAGTCTATGTAGACAATGTTTCATAGGATAACATTTCTTCCTCTTATTTGTTCTGTTTTCTTCTAGAGCAAAACTTGGGATGCCTCAGTTCCTCAGCCCTGAAGCACAAAGTCTTCTGAGGATGTTGTTTAAAAGGAACCCATCAAATCGATTAGGTTGGTTCATTTATTTGGATTTTTGGAATAAAGTGAGTTGGGTCAAGTTGATTATGTAAAGGAAGCAGTTGTTAGAGACTCTCAAGTATGGTCAGTAAGATTTGGGTTTAGATCCCATTCCTTGTCAGCTTGGATCATGATTTCCTGGTCATGGGTTTGGCTAATGAGTGACTCCTGTATTGGACCAGTGACTCTTGGCAGTGAGGCAAAGCTTTGACAGTTTCAAAGCAGAGCATTGACTTTGTATTTCTGGGCTGCTTGCACTCATTTGCCTCCCTGATGAGGTGTACACTTCTTAGTGGAATATTTTACATCCTTGGAACAATTCTGTGTTTACAGTTCCCTCAAATAACCATGTCTATGGGAAATTTTTAGAAATTAACTAATCCTTAGTGCAGTCTTCAAAGACTTCACCCAAAAGTGTTTTAAATACTGTTGTTTTCTTTGTTCAGGAGCTGGTTCAGATGGAGTTGAAGAAATCAAGAGACATCCTTTTTTTTCTACTGTTGACTGGAATGTAAGTACAGAATGATCTGAATGGTAAAGCTGGTTTTAATCTTTCTGTGTTGTGGCATTATAAGTGTTTGCATCTGAATTGGGCCCAATAAACACTGTGATGCTGCTGACTTACATTCTGGCTTCTACTATAATCTTACTTGGCATCTGGAGCTGTAGTATTTATGATGTAGAGACTATTAATTATAAATTGTACATTTCCTTTTCAAGTAATTAAGAGTTGCAGCATTCTAAAGCTTAAATTGTCTGTTAGAACATTGGTAGTTGGGAGAGGATGCTGGTGTCCCCCGGGTGCAAGAATCCTTCTCTTAGTACGTGTCTGGTGCTTCCATCCACGCAGGGCAGGAGGTGGCTGTGACACTGCTTCTGGCTTCTCTCTAGTTCTGGTTTCTCTCTAGCACATCCCTATTTTATCAGCCATATCCCATTCCCAGTTCCAGCATTGATTCTGCTGCTCAGAGACAATCAGAAATCTGGATGAGTTCAGGATTGCTTGCTTGAGTTTTTTAACAAGCACCTTGATGCTTTTTCTCTGTGCTTCTCTGATCTTTTGAGAAGTGTTTCCCAGAAACATTCTCAAAACCAAGATGTTTTTTATCAAGTAAATCCACTCTGAAAACCTTCCTTTGCTGTACCTGCACTCAAAGGATAGACACAATAAAGATGTTGCTTTGCTGACAGGACTACCTGCAGTGCTAGCAAATACTGTGCTCAACTGTTTCTGTAAAGCCTGTTATTACCCTTCTCTTTATATTTTGTATTTACTTCTGAGGAGGGAGGTGGTTTTCTAGCTGTGTTGATGCAGCATCTACCACAGTGTCCTGATCAGCAAGTGGGGTTTTCAGTAACAACAGCACTTTGCTGCCTTACATGAGTGCACTTTGTCAGAGAAGGCTGTCTTCTTATGGCTTATCTACTTTTTTTTTTAAGGCACTGACATTGAAATAAGTACCAGCAAGGAAGTTTGAAAGATCTGCAGTTCTAACTTCCTTTTTTTCTGTGGTTTTATTTTTTTCCTTTCTCTTTCTGTCTGATTTTTTTTTTTTTTCCTTTTTTTTTTTTTTGGCAGTGCTTTGTACTTATTTCACTGTGATGGTGTTGATGACCACTTCAGTGTTTTATCTTATTTCCTTGGGATAAATTCAGGTCCCTTCTCCTTGGTTTTTGTTTGGGTTTTGAGTGTTTTGAATTGAAATACTTTACTTGTTCTTGTACAGGAAGATTAAGTGAAAAGAGCTGAAAAAAAAGTAGGTCTGAAAGGATGAAAGAAATGCCAAGAAAATGTTCTCAGAACTTCCTGAACTTAACGTGGGACTTTCACATCATTTGACATGAAGTTTTCTCTTCCTGAACTGTACATGGGGACTTATTGCTGATCTGAGATCACTTGGGCAACATGTTTTCCTGTAGTGTGTTAAGGAGGGGGAAAAATAAAAAGAGGAGCTGTTGTTCTGCTTTCCTTTCCTTCCCCCTGACTTTTTTTAGTAAATTTGGAAAAACCTGGAACAGAGCTTTGAGAGTTGGCAGTTGCTTGCCAAGAGGGACACGCCTGTCCCTCCTGAGAGGCCTTTGTCCTGGGCCCAGGATAGAATGGTGAAGGCTGTGTCTGCAGCTTCCCTTTGGGGTGGGTTTGTCAGGGTTCTGCCAACACAACACTGAGCCAGGTCCCAGATAGTGACAGAAGGTAAGGTGTGCTGTGGCTGTTCCCTGTTGTTCTGAATAAGTGTGGGCTGAACTAGTGATAAGTAGCAGCCTGATGATGTAGTTTTAAAAGTACAGGTCTGGTAGATGAGGCAGATTCAGAAGGAAAAGAGCTCTGTGTTGTTTGGCTTGTTTGGTAGCATTTCCTGTAGCATTTCAAATCAAAAGTGCATGAAAATAACTTGTTTTTTCCATGTATATTTGTAGTTTTCTACTTGCTATATATTCCTCTTTCAGAAAACTGTTTTAATACATTATAACTTGAGTTACTTTCCCTTTAGCTTGGCAAAATTACAGCACCCATGGAAGTCTCATTCACTCTTAATTCTGTGACTTTGTCCTTCTGCTTCAGAAACTGTTCAGAAGAGAAATTCAACCCCCATTTAAACCTGCTTCTGGAAAGCCAGAGGATACCTTTTGTTTTGATCCAGAATTCACAGCAAAAACACCAAAAGGTAATTGTGCATGGTTATGAATTGGTGAGGTTCAGGGTGCATCAGGGTTCCAGTACTTTGAAGGAGCAAATTTTCATCAACGTGTTCCTGTTCTTTGAAATATTCTGCTAAACTGTGATTTGCAGGAAAAAAACATTGAAAAATAATAACAGATGAATTATGGTTTGTAGCTCTGATTTAAAATCAGACATGCAGTGCTGGTGGTTATGAATTGGTGAGGTTCAGGGTGCATCAGGGTTCCAGTACTTTGAAGGAGCAAATTTTCATCAACGTGTTCCTGTTCTTTGAAATATTCTGCTAAACTGTGATTTGCAGGAAAAAAACAAATTGAAAAATAATAACAGATGAATTATGGTTTGTATCAGACATTCAGTGCTGGGGGGGGAAGTATTTAATACTAAAAGTAAACTCCATTTGATTGCAGCAGTGCAATCCTATTTTTAGGGTCCACTGAAAATTACTCGCTTTAGAGTTAAGTTTCTTGAGCCTATATCATTATTAAAATCTTAAAACTCAATTTATAGTCATTTTTATATTGAGCTGTTCCCAGCACTACATATGCTGGGTCTGACTTCACTCTTGAGAAAAGTTCAAGTTTTAATTCAGGGTGGTTTTTCTGTGACTTTTTTCCTTATTGCTGCATCCAGTCTTTCAAACCACTTGTTGTGTTTGTTTGGAGAGTGTCTGTGGCTCTAACAGGCTACACAGAATTATCAAGCTCTGCTTACTGTGAAATTCCAAACAGCTAATTAATGCACATAATGTAATCTGAGCAAAACTTGGTTCTAATTATTCAGTACTGTTACTAATTGAATATTCTTGCAATGCTTCACTTCTGCTTTGCCAGTTTTTTGCAGCAAAATCTGTGGGCATTCTTCTTTGGGATGCAGCCCTTGAACATAAGACTATGATCTTTATTTCTTTCTCATAAGTAGTGTCATGCTTCAATAGACTTCTTCCTAAAAACATCTCTTCATGCATTAGTACCTGCAGGGTCTTGCAGTTTTAGATAAAAACCCAGGAGTACTTGTGAAGTAAGACAAAACTGATTGGAAGGTCTTGTTCAACATCTACTGTTGCCCTCCTTTGTTTCCCTTTCCTCAAAATGTTCCTTCTGATATATTTGTTGTGAATGTTTAAAAACCAGCCTTGCTGGGATTCAGCCGTGCTAATCAAATGTTTACACCACTAGATTCCCCAGGAGTCCCACCCAGTGCAAATGCACATCAGCTCTTCAAAGGGTTTAGTTTTGTTGCAACGACTACTGTGGAAGATCATAAAATATCACCCCTCACCAACATACTGCCCATAGTACAGGTAACATTTTCTTTTTTTGGGAAACTTTTTTTGACATGCCAAAAAACTGACCAAAATTCAGCGTTTACAGTGTGCTCTTTTTTGGCTGGGGAAACTAGTTTCAAATGTGCATTTTAAACAACGGGGTATTTTTAAATTTTAAAAGCAAGTTGCTGTTTTTCTGGAGGCAGGATGGGCGAGTTGGAAACAGTTTTATGGCCAAAAGTGTCCTGTTGCTGGGGCTGACAGCTCGTGTGTGGTTTTGTTTTTAAAGCAACTTCATGGAAGCAGCGCACAGTTCACTGACGTGTATGAGCTGAAGGAAGACATTGGGGTTGGTTCCTACTCAGTGTGCAAGAGGTGTATACACATAGCTACAAACATGGAGTTTGCTGTAAAGGTATTCTCAATAAATCATTGTGTGGTAGATTTTGTAAATTTAAATGCATGAATATTCTGGTTCTGTAGCTCTTGACGTGCTGTGAGAAATGAGAAATGCTGTTTGCTTCGTTGGTTAAATGGTCTGCCAGCTTCTATAGCTCTTCTTGTGGGTGAAGTTATGGCCTTGGAGAACTGGCTTTGCAATTAGCAGCTTGAAGCATGAAAAGATCATATGATGATGATGATGAGCACAGCTGAAATAAACTGAGATCCACAGGAGTGGTAGGGGAGTAGTGCTGCTTCAGAGGGTGCCTCGCTTTTTCTTGTCCATTGGAGCAGGGCAGACTGCAGTAGTGATACTCCTTAAATAGTTCTAATTGGTACCAAGGAAAAGGCAAGAAGTTAATAACTGTGGGATGTGAAACAGGGAGATGCATTAGTCATGATTAGTAACAAATAACAAAGTCTAGAAATGTGTTTATTCTGTTGAAGTGATAATATAAATACAAAAAAACTTCATTAAATAGACTGTTTAGCCAAGTTGTTTTTCCTGTTGCTCTATTTTGCAGATAATTGACAAAAGTAAGAGAGATCCCTCAGAAGAAATTGAGATTCTCATGCGTTATGGACAACATCCAAATATTATTACTTTAAAGGATGTATGTACCTCTTTTTCTCTTTTACATAGTAAAATAGATTTGGAGAGCAGTACATATAGTAGAGCATTTCAAAATATAACATTGTCCTGATAGAATTTTTTTTTCTAAATGCTGTTTGGTGATGATGTAAAGCTTAAAAATGCTACTTTTCCACTTCAGATGAGTAGCTAATGTGCTGGTAAGTTGTATCTGAAAAAGCAGTTCCATGTTGTCCTGTATATGCAAAGGGCCAGCAGCTAAAAATTGTTTGTGGAAGGGAAGAGCAATAGAGTGGTGGGGCAGACAACCCTCCTCTTACAACAGAGGTTCCTAGGCTGACAAATTTAATTCAGAGTCATGACTTAGCAATCGATTACCTCAGTGTCTCACAGAATGACACACAAGTTTTCTTATACTTAGTGCTGTAAGGCTCCTGAGTAGCAGAATCCAATTTTTCAGTCCCTGCTGTTTGTGCTTTATGTTCCCATGTGAATAGATGAGCAGTCTGGTCTGTAATTTTTGTTTTATCAGGATCTATCATTAGAGATGATCTTTTTCTAACAGGTATGTGTGTATCTATATACACATGCCCTTTTAAACGTGTCCCCAGGTGTATGATGATGGTAGATTCATCTACCTTGTCACTGAGCTGATGAAAGGAGGAGAGCTGCTGGATCGCATCCTCAGGCAGAAGTTCTTCTCGGAGCGAGAGGCCAGCGCGGTGCTGTACACCATCACCAAGACTGTGGACTACCTGCACTGCCAAGGAGTGAGTGCTCTCTGCCACGCTGCTTAGCCTCAAACACCTCTTGTTAGGGGCTTTGCTGGGCTGGTCTTTAGGGCAGGAGGGAAGAAGATTGCTGAGCATTTGATGACGAAGGTGGATAACATGGACAAACCCTCTGTTACTCTGGCAAGCCCTTTATGACTCCACTGTCACAGTTTGTGAAACAGCAGATGCCTGTTCTCCCGTGCTTGGTGAATAGTTGTGTTAGTCCCAGTGGCATTGTGAGCCATAGGCTTTATGACATGGCTTGAACTAGAATTTTTTGTCACTTGAAACTTCTGTATTTCTGTAGAACTATTAATATATTAATCTAAAGAATACTTTTTACAGATTGCAAATTCCATACAAACAAATGTAGGTGCAACTTCTGACAGGTGTGACATTTCTGTGCTTACAGGTGGTGCATCGAGACCTTAAGCCTAGTAATATTTTATATACGGATGATTCAAATAATGCTGATTCCATCAGGATTTGTGATTTTGGATTTGCAAAACAGCTTCGAGGAGAAAATGGACTGCTTCTGACCCCGTGCTACACTGCAAACTTCGTGGCACCAGAGGTATCTCAAATTGCTGTGTGCATTCCCTGTGCTGTTTTTGATGCATCAAGTACTTAAACCTTTTAGCAGTGCTTAAAAAAAATAAATTCTGTCAGTTTCTGTTAAATATAATTGTACATACTTCATAAACACTGATGCATATGTTTATTATAAACTTGCTTTAAAAATAGAAGAATCCACCCTCAAAAAAATACATTAGCCTGTTGAGAATCTTAAGAGATGCTTTTCTGGGAACAAGAAATATTGTTGATAGTTATTGTAACCTGTGCATGGAAAAATAATCACACATCTGAAATGATCCTGAGAGTGACTTGCCCTTCCTTGGGCTGTGTACTGGTATCAGCTTGGGGTGGATTTTTTAATGGATTATAATAATTTAGTCTTTTTAACCCCCTTTCATTTATAGGTTCTCATGAGACAGGGATATGATGCTGCTTGTGACATATGGAGCTTGGGTGTTCTTCTTTACACCATGTTGGCAGGGTGAGAACTATTTCTTAGCTTTTTTATTTACCTGAAATTCCAGCATGCTGCAGGAATCCATGCTTTCACTACAACTGTGAGATACTGCCTCCTTGATTTGAGTGCAGACAAAGACACTCAAGTGGAACAGGAAGCTGTAAGTAAAGGCATACATAAGCTAGGCTTATCTTATAGGTAGGTTCAAGGCTTCTCTCTTCTATAGTGCATGACTGAGGATGCCAAAGACTCTCCCAAGTTTCCAGGACAGAGTTTAGTTTGTGAAAGTATGTGGTGGTTTTCTTCTCTCTCCTGCTTCTTGTCCCTCCTACCCTAGTAGTACCCCTGTAGCCCATCACCTTCTGCCTTTTGCTGCAGGTCCTTTTGTAAAATACTGGCTTGTAACCTCTTAAGTTCTCTGAACCTCCAGACTTTCATTAAACACTATGAATTGCATAGTGGCCAAATGAAGAAAGGTGTTCTGAAATCTGCTCTAACAGAAAAACAGTGGGTTTTTTTTTTTCCTTAGAGACAAATACTACCTAATAGAAACTAAACACGATGAATTGCATAGTGGCCAAATGAAGAAAGGTGTTCTGAAATCTGCTCTAACAGAAAAAGTGTTTTTTTTTATTTAGAGATAAATACTACCTGATAGAAACTCTTCCTCTTGATAAATTTGTACTTCTCCACTTAAAACCACCATCACCACTGCAGTTCATAGAATCATAGAATGGTTGGGTTGGAAGGGACCTCCAAAGGTCATCTAGTCCCACGCTCCTGCTATAAGCAGGGACATCTCCAAACAGATCAAGCTACTCAGAGCCTCATCAAGCCTGACCTTGAATGTCTCCAGGGATGGGAGTTCTGTCACCAGAGCTCAGCTTGCTGTGTGATTGAAGTGCAAGTGTGCAGATAATGGATATTATACTGCCTGCACACTTGAGAAACACTGAACAAAAGGTGTGGCAGGTCCAGAGCATGGCAGAGGAATGGTCCAACATGAATTCCTGGCTTCCCATTTTGCTTCTTGTCATCTTATCAACTAAGACTAGAACCAGCTGGCTGGGATAGTTCCTAGACCTCTGTTGATGATGCTGGTTGATCTTCCTTCTATGCAGAGCTTTCAAAGCACTAAGAATGCATTAGGCTTAATTGTTATTGTTTGTTAGCTAATTAGAAATGAACAGGGTATTATGATGTAACTACCTAGGCAGAATAAGGTTTGGGTTTTATAGTAAAAACTAACTTGCTACTAGCCTGTGATCCTAGGAGATGCCAGAATATGATAATGCTCCTGATATTGTTAAAAGGTGAATTTAAGTGATAAGTTGGTTTTGAGATTGGTCACTTTAGTTCTTTCAAGTGCATCATGGTAGATTTGTAGAAAGTAAGCCAAATCTACAGGAATCCTTGTAAACTATTACAAGCCTCCAAAAACAATGATCTTGTGGTTTAAGCCTCCCAAACTCTCTGAAGTAAAAAAAAAAAACTCATGAAAATTTTCTTGTAGCTTTTCCCCATGTGATAGGTGTGTACAGACTGTGCTCATGCTCTGCCTGATTAAATGCACATCCCCTGAAGATGACAGCACCCCAGCTTTATGGGGCTGTTCTGTTAGGGTGCTGAGCCAGGTCTGGGTTACCTCATGTGCCCTGGTGATCTGGCAGAATTTGTGCTGGTGAATCACTTCTGTTTACCCTGAAAGTCTGCACTGATGAGAACACATTGTTAAGGTATTAAGACATCTTTTTAGTCTGCATTTCCCATTTATTCTACTTGATTAACCACAATTATGGGGAAAAGGAAATAATGTTGTTTTGAAGATGAAACGCTAATATAAGAAGTATTTAATAGTCTATAGCATGTTGCTGTCAGCAGTGGGAAATCTGCTTGGAATGATTCATGAGATTTTACCAATTTATTGCAGCTTCTTACCTGTAATGTGGAGTGTTGTTGATTGTATTCTCTTTTCTTCCAACAGGTATACCCCGTTTGCCAACGGTCCTAACGATACCCCAGAGGAGATCCTGGTACGGATAGGCAGTGGAAAATTCTCCTTAAGTGGAGGCAACTGGGACACTGTTTCAGATGCAGCAAAGGTGTAAATGTGTTGTTTTTACTCTTATTTTTGTATTCAAATGAACATCTAATGAACTTTATAAAATGGACTAGTCTAACATAATAGTTTGCTACCATTACCTGTAAACTTTATTGCAATGGAGGTCATTGAGTCCAGCCTCCTGCTCAAGGCAGGGTCAGCTGTGAGATCTGACCAGGTACCTCAGGGCTTTCTGCAGTCTAACTTCAGAAACTTCCAAAGTGAAGACTGAATGGCTTGCCTCAGTATCTTCCAATGCTTGGCAGCTGTAATGAGGAAAAAACTTCTCATAACATCAAGCCAGAACATCTCTTGTTTTCCTTTGTCTTGTGTCTCCATTCCTTTGGCCATGCTGACTACAGGGATGTCAGTCTTGGGTGCCAGGTCACACTGGTAGTTCAGGTTCAGTTTGTCTACCAAAACCTCCTGGTCGTTCTCAGCAAAGCTGCTCCCCAGCCAGACTGTCCCCACCCTGTACCTTGGTCACAGTTTCTTCATTTCCAAGCCCAGGACTTTGGATTTCTCCTTGCTGAATTTTGCACGGCTCTGGTTAGCCTATTGCTCCACCCTGCCTAGGCCCCTTGGGGTGGTTGCCCTGCCCTGGAACTCATAAGCTCTTTCCCCATGCCTGTAGTGTGGTGCCCCACTGCAGACTTGGCAAAAGTGTGCTCCATCTTCCTTTCCTTGGATCAATTATACAGATTTTAAATAAGAGAGGTCCCAGTACAGGTTTTTCTAATCATCAGTAGTTTTTATTCCTCCTTTTATTGGACAAAATCAGGAGACTGTGAGATTCCTCTAAATGTAAGGATGACTTTTTACAATTATGTTAGTTCTCGTAGCTGACCAGTCTTACATGAATAAGTTAATTTTTTTTTTAGTGCAATTTCATAAATGTTGTTCAACACTGAAGCCATCAGGTCTTTTGTCTTTGTTAGTACTTTAACAACCAAATATATTTGGATATCTTGCCTAAAACCTTGACCAGCTTGGTTATGCAGCTGTCCTTTTTATTGGAAGCCTGCACCTCTGCCCAGCTGCTGCCTGTGTTCTCTGGCTTTGGTGTTGGCCTGGTCCAGAGGCATCTTAGTCACTGGTGTTGCCTTTGATAAAGCTTAGCACTAATACTGAATCTCTCCCTGCTCCTTTGGAACTGCACTGTTTGTTATTTCAGGAGGAGTGATTCAGAATGCTTGTTGGCTGATGCTGTCTTAGCACAAGTAATTAACTTCTGTGTATCTAAGAACACTTAACATTTTGTACCTCAAACAAAGGGAACGTTCTGTCAGCTTGTTCATATTTTGTTTTCTTTCAAGCTATTCCTGTCTCTGTTCTGTGCCCTTCCCACCCAGCTCTTCTGCTGACCAACACTAATTAGTAGCTTATTGCTAATGATTCTCAACAGGCAAAACCAAGTGCCCATTTCTGTTGGCTTTACTCTTCTCTAGCCCCTTAAAGGAAAAACTCTTTAATATGTCACTATATATGAATTCAATAGTACTGTGCAGTCAGCACACCAAGTGTGAATGAAGAGAGTTGTTTCCAAATAATAGCTTTCTTCTACAAAATCTGTCTGCTAAATTTTAATAGGATTTCTAGTCTTGAAAAGATGATATTAATAACAAACTGAAATATGAAACACACAGACAGCAGTAGGTTTCTTTACAATAAAGCCTTGCTGTGTTGAACTGCTTCAATAGTAAACTCATTGTTCTCAGACTTGTGCAGTGTCAAGGCACAGAATGATCCAATTTATCTGCTGATTTTTCACTCTGTGTGTTTGCATTGTGTTAATCCCTGCCACGTTGGGTACTTTTTTTTTCATTGCTGCCATAATTAATGCTTTAAAGTCTGTATAAGATCATGTTAACTAAATAAGATGTGTGTTTTCCCATTTTTATCTAGGACTTGTTATCACACATGCTTCACGTAGATCCACACCAGCGGTACACAGCTGAGCAAGTCCTGAAGCATTCCTGGATAGCCTGCAGGGACCAGCTGCCACATTATCAACTCAACAGGCAAGATGCACCACATCTAGTAAAGGTAAAACCACCTGAACGTTGCTTCAGCTGGTGGATGTGCTGTGAATTGGGTCACTTTTACAGGCCAGAGCTCTGCTTTTTCCTTTAGAAATCAGCTTGCTGTGGTTTTCCCCAATACACACCCAGCTGCCACATTATCAACTCAACAGGCAAGATGCACCACATCTAGTAAAGGTAAAACCACCTGAACATTGCTTCAGCTGGTGCATGTGCTGTGAATTGGGTCACTTTTACTGTTTTTTCCTTTAGAAATCAGCTTGCTTTGGTTTTCCCCAGTACACACCCCTATAAGTTACATAAGGAGATAAATTATTGGTAAACTGATTTTTTTTTTTAAGTGATGTGTAAAATACCTTTCTGGGTATTTTCTTTTCCAAAAGTGGATTTAGCCACATAGAAACCTGATAGAAAAGTTAACTGAGACTGCCACAGGTCTCTTAGTGTTCTTCTTTGGGAAATCTTAAGAGATGTATTTCTGTGAGCTTCCTAATGTAAATTAATGAACTATGCTACAATTTTTCCACTGGTATTTTATCTGTTCTGTATCTGCATTTCTGACTTGTGACTCAAACATTCTGCTGCATGCAGCCAGCTTTTAAGTTGACATTGCTAGTTTTGTTGGATTCAAAACCCAAGGACCTGTGATAGCCTGTCTTCAGTGTGTGGTCTTCATAAGTCAAGACCTGAATGGCTGCTGAAGTGGCTGTGTTTGATCAATTGATGCCAATTGTAGCTTGGAAGACAGTAATTCTGATTCACATTAAAAGGTTGCTTCTAGGTCTAAAGTATGCAAAATGGGGAAGGAGAAGAAGTGTCAGACACCCATGCTTAGAAACCTGAAGGATTCAGCAGTAAATGTGTTGGTTTTCAAAACAAACTTTAGAGACTGTGCACGACCTGCCCTAAGTCTTGTTTCTTTAGAGTTAATTAAGAATTTAATATTCAGTTGCTTTATTTTCTGTTCAGAATGACTTTCACAGCCTTTTATTTCATTGTTCCCTAGGGAGCCATGGCTGCTACGTATTCTGCACTGAATCACAAGACATTTCAGCCAGTGCTGGAGCCTGTTGCAGCCTCCAGTTTAGCTCAGCGACGGAGCATGAAAAAGCTAACATCAACAGACTTATAGATCCACTGGGACACCTTAGCAAACACAAGCAAGGGGGGAAATCCAATAAGTGGCTCTATTTTGCCTGACCCGTGATCAAAAGGCATCTATGGTTTCCTGCTACACTACTTGAATTCTGTAAAAGTCCTTTTTTTAAAAAGAAAAAAAAAATCTACAGGTTCATACTGTGTTGTTTTACAGGCCGTATCTGTTAAATTAATTTGAGCATCAGGTACACCATGATGAATTTCTCTACACTGTCCTTTAAGAGATCTGTTGCAAATATTCTTTCACATCCTGTATAGTTTTGCTGGGTTCATTTAAAAACAAGGTGGTTTAGGGGACCGTTGCCCATGACCAAGTTGTACATAAAGTGTCAGTGCAAGTTTTCTTTTCTTCACGCTGTTAGACCCTGTTGTGAAGGACAAACTCCTAATTTTGTAATTGGGCACTTAATTGATTCACCTTAATTCATTTACCTTGTTCATTACTATTATGAAAAGCTGACTAATGTATTGTGCCAGTGTGAAATGCATTAGTGGTAATTTGGAAGGTCTGTGTCTGCGTGGTGCCAGTAACTCCTAATTTATGTAAAAATACAAACAAAAGGGTTCTGTAAGATTCTGCACTTTACCCATAAACTCTGTTTGAACACTTGTGACCCAAAAGAAATGGTGGTTAACAAATGGCCTCTTAAAGAAAATGAACATTTCTAGTTGTTACCACGAATGATCTTGTGTCCTGCACTGAGCTGGGGGAAGTAAGTATGTGTATAAAAAAACCTAAAATTAAGGTTCTTGATAACATTGGTACCACTTTGAGACAACATCATGCAGTTCAACATGGTTTTTTATTTATACTGTCTCTCCATTGACTATGTCACTGTTTCCTCGGCAGTCATTTCTCCCACTACTAAGTCTGTTTGGCACATAAGACAAACTGACACTTTGTTATAACAAACTTGGCACATGGGTTTTATTTTCTATTTATTTGAACTTTATAGGACGTTGCTTCTATCTGGATCTCTCGCCGCATGTACAAATGTTACAGGACATAAAGTGCAAAATTCTGTTTGCCTAACTTGAGGAGTAGCTTGGGAACATAAACAAGCCTTGCAGCGTGCCCAGGTCAGGGGATTTCGACCAAGAAACTTCACAGTTGTGGACAAGCCACTGGCAATCTCCTGTCGCCAGCACTCACTCACCCTCTCTGTCTTGGTGGTAGGACTTCAGCTCTTTCTAAATGCTGTGATGCAGAGGAAATTAATTTCAGGGCTAGAATTATCTTGGGGTTTTCTGACTCAGACCCAGCGCTAACCGCTAGTAGAGTGGAAATTATTGCATTGAGAGATGAGGAGCTTAAAAGTCTTGTCAAAAGTTGAAGACACAACTGTGCAATTTACTGTCATAGTAAGATGATACACAGTTCAAATATGAAGTAAATAGTGACCAACAGTTAGACTGAGAACAGCTGGAGAATCCAAGTGACCACAAATCACGTGTCGTTCGGACTGACTTGTTGAATTCCCTATTCCAGATACTTCTGGGTAGCCAGTTATAAGACACCAGTGGTGGCAGAGCTCAGCCTTTGAGACTGGAAAAGAAGCTTTCAGGAGAATTCTGGCCCAACTGCCAAAAGTGGTGGTAGCAACTCAGATTTTTTTGAAAGGCAGAGGGTGCTGGCTGGTTTTTGCTTCTACCTGTGACGTACTTGGTGGCGTTGGAAGTACTGCTAGAGGAGCTGCTTGCTTTTGTTGTGGTGGGGGAAGATGGAAGTTATCTGGCCAAATAGTTAGGTATGAATATATGTAGATTTGAGACTTAATGAATATAGCAAACATAGGTGTGCTATTTGTATCATGCAGAACATACCCCATACTAAATTTCTGGAGTGCTCGATAGATGCTGGAAGCTTTAGGGGCCATTTGTGCCCAGTTTTGAGGTGCCTGTTTGAAATGCTTGAAAGCTTATCAAAGAACAACTGCTTCTTGAAACCTTATTGTTTAGTACACAATCTGCCCCTTCTGCAGCTGGGTCACCCTTCTTGTCATTGCTGCCAGCAAGAATGCTTGTAAACCTCTTGTCTGCAGTCTGTTGGTATCATTTTTTTGTGAATTTGTGAATGACTGCCAGAAGAATTTGAATTCACTCTTAGAGAAAGAAAAAAGTGTTGAAATAAAGCCCCCTTAGCCAAGGTCAAGGTATAATGTGGGTGGGACTGTAGTAAAAACTGCTTTGGGGACAGCAATGCAAGGCATGGAACACAACTCAGGAGTCAAACTTGAATTGTCTTCAGCTTTCCCGTAAGGTAGCAGCTGGTCCTTAATGGCTTTATTCATGAATCATTCAACAGTGTTTGTATTGGTATTTTCTTTTAGCTTGCTTAGAAGCACCACGTTATAAGCACCTTAAAAGCATTTTGCACAAAGGCAGTTGTAAGCAGCTGAAGGTACTTAAGTTTGTCTTGGTGTGCAGCACAGAAGCGATAAGAGGGAAAGGACAGAAAGGAAACGGATATTCTGGTTCTGAGCAGAGAGTTTAAAACATCTTCTCTGAAGTTACCCTTGCTGGTTTTTTATCCTTTCTGGCCTCTAGTATGAGTGGTACTCCTGGGGTCAAAGCAAGGTTTTGGTGACTGCAGCATGACAAGTTGTCTTACAAGGACAGCATGCGGAGAAAGGCCTTTGTTGTACCTGACAGGCCAGCATACCCTGGTGTGCCAGTCTGATCCTGTATCTGGGGAAAAG
>NW_008585170.1:0-3555 GCF_000691845.1 Merops nubicus | reverse complement strand
CTAAAGGATTCTATGATTCTATAATTTATAAATAAATACAGATATATTGGAGATGTGTGCTCAAAAGCTTCTTTGCTTCTGTACCATCAAAAAAGATTGGACAGCTCTAGCAAGTCTTCGAACATTCTAAGGGCCTTCAAATGCTTCCATTGCTTTGTAATAATAACCCTCTTCTGATTTTCTTTTCCTCCTGTTTGTGGAAGGGGGAGAGGAAGAGTGAAGGAAGGAAATGATAATCAAACATTATCTTATTTGTGGAACATTTCTTGTTCAGCTAACTGTTACAAGACTTCAACAGGGAAGTCATGTTTGGGGTGATTGAAAATTGTCACTATGTAGGAGGTCTCTGCAATGATTTAGAAGAAATGTAAAGCTTCTTGGGTTCTTAATTACTTTTACTATGGGGTATATGTGTGTTCTAGAAAAGCAGGAAGCCTTGGAAGATTTAGTTGAGCTTTGAAATAGCAATAATAAAATCTTGTGAGAGCATACTATTGAAGCTGAATTGCCATGAGGAAGTATTTTATTGATCTTTGCAGAAACTGGTTATGTGAAACATATTATATGGTTGATTTGTGTACTTGACATTTATTTTAGGGTGCTAGTAGCTTATGTTTATTCATCTTCTCTCCAGGCTTGTCCTTCCTTAGCCTTATTCTGCGTCAACATAAGAAAGGACTTCTGTGTTTTACAGCTCCTTATGAGCTGCGTCATTCTCTCAGGATATAGATCTCTCCATTTCTACAGTTGCATTTTTCATTCCAGTTGTATATTCTGCGAGAGCAAAACATGGGTACCTTCCCAGGCCCCCCTGTTTTACAGGAATTCAGAACAGGATTGCCCATGTTGATTAGCTTGCACTGTGTTTCTCTTTCCATCATGATTTTGCTGCTTCTCACAAGAACAATTATAGAGCAATTAAGGGGAAAGAAAATTTAAGATACATCTGTAATTTTTTTTTTTTCTTTTCTCAAATGAGCTGTGATAAGCCTTGAGGTGTGAAACTTTATTTGGGAATGCATGGATGAAGAAGAATTACAGTGCTACTTTTCTTACCTGCGTCCCTTTCAGTGATCCTCTAAGTTCTTTAACTCTGAAGGTCCCTATGGAACAGCCTTTCCCAGGTGGGTAGATATGTTGTGTTCTACAGACATTTGAGCCATTCCAAGGATGTGTCCATGCACTTAAGGTAGCTGACACAAGGGAAAGCACTGGATTTGCAGAGGGTGTACAGGAAAACTTTTGTGCAAGGAGAGCCTATGCCTTCTGCAGGTGCCCACGGCTGTGATGGGGCCTAGACTTCCCTTGGGAGATGAAAACAGGATGAGCCTGCAGTGAATTGTCCTGGCAAGATGTGTTTTAATCTGAAGTTGTCAGTCATAGAATGGCTTTGGTTGGAAAAGGATCTTTAAAGGTCGTCTACTCCAGCCCCCCTGCAGTGAGCAGGGACATCTTTAACTAGAACAGGTTGCTCAGGGCCCTGTCCAACCTGACCTTGAATGTTTCCAGGGACAGGACATCTACAACCTCTTTGGGCAACCTGTTTCAGTATTTCATCATCTTCCCTGTAAAAGATTTCTGCCTTCTCTTCTTTAGGTTGAACAACCCCAACTCTGTCTGCCCTCACAGGAGAGGTGTTCCATCCCTCTGATCGTCTTTGTGGCCCTCCTCTGGACTTGCTCCAACAGGTCCATGTCCTTGTTGTTCTGAGGACTCTAGAACTGGACACAGTGTTTTGGGTGAGGTCAAAGCAGAGCAGAGAGGGAGAATCTGGTTCAGTTCCTAAATTTGGGGTTGATGCACTGGCTGTGAGAGGTGTGTAGAAACTAAAATAGGCTTTCATGAAAGCAGTGTTCCATGTACAAAATAATGTTCCAAATAAATAGAAAAAGAGGGGCAAGAACTGTATTGTCCACACTGGACCTAGCCAGCAGCAATGTGCCCAGACTCACTGATCTGGACACTGAGACCCTCACATGCATGGAAGATGGTCTTCTGGCCAGGTTTTTTTGGGGAGGGTCAGGATCATGTGTCCTTCACAATGTAGGTTTCCAATGAATGCCGTGTGAGGGGAGTGGAGGGGGTGTGAAGCAAGCTGGACAACAAAGGATACCCAAATGCCTTTGTTTTTTCTACACACCATGAACTAGACTCACGGATGTCTTGGTTCTTCTGTCAGGGCCTTGGAGGGACTTGATGCTTTGTGACTGCCTCTGCTGCATCTGAAGTTTCTCTTACGGGCTCATTGTCATTCAAATCAAGACTCTTTTTCAATGGCTTGCTTTTGATATTACTGCTGTGACTTAAGTGTGTGAGAGATGTGGAAAAATGAGCAACTTAAACCAGTCAATTAGCCTCATAGTGTGATACTCAGGAATCTTTTTGCTTATGTGCTGCTCAATACTGTAACAGCAAGTGCTCGTTAGGCAGAATAAAATAGGGACAAGCCTTATTGTTGATAAATTGGATGCTGGGCAGGAGACTGGTAAATATTTTGATAACGCAGAAGGTTTCTTTTTCTGCTTCTGGTAGAAACATCCCATTTCCCTATCAAGAAACTGTGAAATTCACCTGTGACTGTTTCCCCTTCCATAAGCTCTCCTGTTCATAGAATCATAGAATGTCTGGGCTGGAAGGGACCTCCAAAGGTCATCTAGTCCAACCCCTCTGCCATAAGCAGGGATATCTCCAACTAGATCAAGCTACTCAAAGCTTCATCCAGCCTGATCTTGAATGTCCCGAGGGATGGGGCCTTCACCAGCTTTCTGGGTAACGTATTCCAGTGGTCTATAACCCTCTTACTGAAGAACTTTTTACTAACATCTAACCTAAATCTACCCTTTTGTAGCTTAAAGCCATTACCTCCCGTTATGTCACTACAAACCCTTGTGAATAGACCCTCCCCTGCTTTCTTGTAGGCCCCTCTCAGGTACTGAAAGGTTGCTGTAAGGTCCCCCCAGAGCCTCTTTTTTCCCAGGCTGAACAGCCCCAACTCCCTCAGCCTGTCCTCACAGCAGAGCTGCTCCAGCCCTCGGATCATTTTTGTCTCTCCTCTGAACACGTTCCAACAGGTCCACGTCCTTCTTGTGCTGGGGGCTCCAGAGCTGGACACAGGACTCCAGATGAGGTCTCACCAGGGCAGAGCAGAGCAGCAGGATCACCTCTCTCCATCTGCTAGCCATGCTTCTTTTGATGCAACCCAGGATTTGATTGGCCTTCTGGGCTGCTGCTGCACATTGGTGGCTCATGTCCAGCTTCTCATTTACTCGTACCCCCAAGTCTTTCTCCAGTGGACTGCTTTCTAACGTCTCCTCTCCCAGACTGTTTGTGACTGTGATTGTTGCAGGATGTGCATCTGTGGATTGTAGCCCAGAGCAACAAATACCAGTCACAGCTGGAGGTCTGCAGAGTTGTACAGGTAACAATATCCTGTGGTATTCGGTGCTTCAGTTACTAATGTGGCAGCCAATCCACTTCAGTAACTGGACAAAGGTGATGTGGCTGACTCCACAGCGATGCAGAACTCCTGAACCACCTACCATAAGTGAAGATCAG
>NW_008585169.1:0-9899 GCF_000691845.1 Merops nubicus | reverse complement strand
CTAAAGGATTCTATGATTCTATGCAACACAACAGGTGCAGCAAATTTGCCAAAGCCTTTATTATACTGGATTATTGTGGTGCAGATTGCACTGCTATATAGTCATCTGTATTGTAGGTGTAAGCTGCACATCTCTATATGGGAAGGTGATCAAGTATTTCATAGTTTTAACTTTTCATCTAAAGATAAGATTGCAATACAGAGGTAAATATTTCCTTTAGTTTCCAAAAAAAAAAAAAAAAAAAAAGCAAAAAAAAAAAAAGCATCGAACTCTTAAGAAAAAGGGTATATTGCCTCCTTTGCTATCAGTACACACAAGTTGCACTGCAGGGAAATTCTTAGTGAGGTTCTTTTTGCATACACCAGCCATAGTTTCTTCTTAGATGTATCTATTAACCTGGTTTTGCTCCACTAAAGTCAGTGAAATCATTCCAGCTTTTCACTGATTTAGAGGAGATCAGAATCTGCTGGTTGTGATATTAGCCTTCAGACTGCCCATTCAAGCACTTTTTATTTTTTTGTCCTAAAAAACTTACACTACAGAGAAGGGGGGGAGGTGGCCTTGCAGTAAAAGCTTCAGCACCGGTTTAAGGCCTCTTTGTGCTACTGTTTAGGAGATTTAAGTGATAAACAGCTGTACTAAGCCTGCAGTTCTGGATGACTTAGACTGGGAGACCCAGGACCCCAGTGGCTGGCTTTGTCATCTTTTTCTGTATACTGTGTGTGGGCACAGTGTAAGTTGTCCCCAGGTGGAACAGAGATCCCCCCACACCATAACCATACACAAGAAGTAGAGCTACCCTGACGAAAAGCACAGTTAGTGTCTGCACTACGAATCCTCTCTGGAGAATGTGAATCTATTGTGCTGTGTAACCTAAATCTGCAATATAAATGCAAAGCAAAAAGTTTATTGTAGGTATGTCTTCACATAGGTATACATCCAGATACGGTTCAGTTTTAATAAACCATTGCTATAAGCACCAATAAGAAACAAAAACTGGCACCTAGTGACTCCATAATTTCAGAGATGCTATAATCAGAACAAGGGAGGTTATTTGGAGAGGTTCAAAGAATCTTTCCCATTCCAGAATCAGATCTCTTGCTGATATCTTAGTTCCTCCTCTGAATAATAATGCTGAAACTTTATGAGTTAATCAATAAGACAAGATCCAGGGTATGGTTATCATAAGATAATCACACCCTGGAGCATTTTGAGGCATGAGTCTTATGCCTCTAATCAGATTGGTGTGAGATTATCTTTTGATAACCACACCCTTGGGAACCAGTTCATTTCTATTATGAGAAAATTTTATGGTTGGGGAAAAAATGCATTTCTGTTATAGAAAAATGAAAAAGGTAGTTTAAAATTATCAGCTACTTCTCCCAAGCTGAAAAATCACATTTCACTTTGGAATGATCCAGGGGGATTCCTGACTACTCATGCTATTTTAAGGCAAAAGTAATTTCTGAACAGGTGAGACGCTTGGGAGTCAGTTTTAACCTGCCATTTATACCAATATAGGTACACATATATATATGTGTGTGTGTACCTCTATATATATGTGTGTGTGTGTGTGTAGATATATACACACGTGCAACAAAGAGGCATACAGGAAAAAATATACAGTTATAAGTTTACTTTAGAGATGCAACACAAAGACAGACATTGCCTTGTTTTCTTTAACAACAACAAAAGGCTGGCTGATTAGCTATTGTTTTCTGGTGTCATATGTGCTACACATCAGATCTCTGTTCACATACACTAGAAGCCTATCCACAGTTAGTTTTTGTCTACTCTTTGCTAACAAGAAATTGCAGCGTTGTTAAAGGTTTCATTTAAAGGAGGGAGTGTGGGGGGTGTGGAATATAAAAGAGCACGTTGCCCTGAATCCAGAAATAACCTTTTCAGGTCATAGTAATTAGAAGTTACAGTCACACTTGGATGTGTACATTGACAACATACATATACACTGTTTTCATAAACAAACAGTATAGGTACTTTTAGTTATTTTGGAAGCGCTTTCTAGGAGCGTTTGTAAGAAGAATTAATCAAAAATGTGTCAGATTCCCAACTAAAAGTGCTTGCAAAAAGCAATTTTTATATTTTTATGAACAAATATCTATATGAAACGTGTATGCATACAATCAATCCATGGTCAGTAGTGCCAGAATTCAGTGATTTTGTTGAATAAGAGTAACATTACTAATAAAGCCTCAAACAATAATTTCAGGGCTTCACACTTAAACTGGTATTTTTTATCATTGGAGTTCATCTCTATGTTTGCCCACACCCTGCTCCAACAGGCAGAATTAAAAAAAGAAGGGCCAAACAGATGAAATAACTAGTCCTAGCTTACCCAAGACCTCAAGGACAGATTCAAATGCAGAACTGTAGTTTTATGTAAAGCAAATATCTATGCTGTGAGTCACGAGGTGTCTGAGAGGGCCCAGTCACTAAACAGCCCATGTTAGGGCTCTTGTTTATGCCTACCCGAGTGAAGAAGTTCCATTGGTGAGAATAAACTGCCTTTCTGGGGAACCACTGAATAAGAACTTTTCTGCAGAAAGCAGAAAGCACAGGAGTTGAGCAGTGACCTTTCAAAGACGATCCAGCTAATAAGAAACCTCCAAATGAAAGAGAAGGTGTGGCAAAGGAACAACTGCTTCACAGCCCATGTCCTTACTTACATGAAGTTCTTCTGTTCTCACCTCCATCCTCTCTGCTGGTTATGATTTTTCTAAACTCTCTCTGCATTTCACAGGTGTATGCAGTTCTTCTTCCATAAAATGGAAGATCTTTTCCAAAGGGGATTTTTCTTGTTGTTCCTTTCAGCACATACACCTTTCCTGCTTCAATTTGTTGCCATTACTCTTAGCCATAGCTGTCTGTACAGTCTAATAGCACAAAATTTTGTGATTACTTAAAGATCAGAACAACCACTAAGACTATTGCAACAAACTCAGGACCTTTAGCTGAGCTACCAGGACAATGCTTTGTTCATAAGTATTTCAGTATAGAGCTATTTCAGTTATTCTGGTATTATATTCTGGTATTTGTGAATAGAGGAGGACTTATGAGAGATGTGATGGTAGGTGGCTGTCTTAGTCACAGTGATCATGAAGGTTGAGATAAAAATTTTCAGTGTGATGAGAAAAAAGGACAGCAGAGTTGCTACCCTGGACTTTAGGAGAGCTAAATTCAAGCTATTCAGGGAGTTCCTTAGCCGAGTGTCCTAAGAATCTGCTTTTGAGGGTTGAGAAATCTACAAGTGCTGGTCAGTCTTTAAGAACCACCAGTTGGAAGCACAGGAGCAGGCTGTTCCACTGTGTCATAAGTCTAGCAAGCAGTGCAGAAGATCAGATTGGCTGAACGAGGAACTCCTCGTGGAGCTCAAGAGGTAAAGAAACTCTAAGATCTCTGAAAGGGAGGCTGGGCTTCACATGAAGGTTACAGAGTTCTGGCTCATATATTCAGGGAGAAGTCACAAAAGGCCAAAGCTCAATTAGAGTTGAAACTGGCCAGTGTTGTGTCGGACAATAAGAAGGGCTTTTTTAAGGATGTTAGCAGCACGAGGAAGTGTAAAGAAAACAATGGACTGATAGTTGTTGAAGATGGTCATCTGACTAATAGTGATGAAGAAAAAGAGGAGGCATTCAATGATTTCTTCTGCCTAAGTGTTTAATCATACTGGTAGACCTTGGGCTGTATGGTCTTCTGAGTCAGAGGAGTATGAATTTGGGAACAGTGATTTTCTATTTGTGGTCACTGATATTGTAAAGGACCAGCTGTAACAGCTGAATGCTGACAAGTCCATTGGGCATGGTGGGATTTGTCCCAGAGTAATGAAGAATCTAGAAGATATTATGACAGGACCCCTCTCAATCACCTGCCAAAGGTCTTGGGAGTCTGGGGAGGTCCCTGCTGGCTGGAAGCTAGCCAATGGTACTCAAATTTACAAGAAGGCTGAAGAGGGAAGAGCCAGGAAACTACAACTTTCTTACTCTAACCTCAGTTCCTCAACAAAATATGGTGAAGACCACATGTAGAAAGCCATTGAAAGAACAAAGCAGCCATTGGGCAGAGTCAACACGGGTTCACAAAGGGAAGTCCTGTTTAGCTCATTTCATACCCTTCTACAGTAAGGTCACCTGCCTAACGGATGAAGGGAAAGGCAGTGCATGCAGTGCTTCTGGATTTTGGTAAGGCTTTTGATACCACCCCTCACAGCACCATTCTGGACAAGTTGTTCAGCTGTGTACGGGGTGAAGAACTGGCTGAAAGGCAGGATGGAAAGGGTTAAAGGCAGGATGGAAAGGGTTAAAGGCAGGATGGAAAGGGTTGTGGTGAAGGGACTACATCTGTCTGGAGACTGGTCACCAGCAGTGTTCCTCAGGGCTCAATTCCAGAGCCAGTTCTCTTCAGTATGTTTATCAATGCTCTGGATGCAGGAGTTGAACACACCATTAGCAAAAAAATAAAAGGAACTCCAAAGAGATGTAAGCAACAGGGTCAGGCCTAATACTTAGATGCCTAAAAAAAAAGCTAAGATTTCTGTCTCATTTCATGGCTAGTTCCATTCACACGAGTAGAAGGTGTGCAACAGAATTTTTAATAGCTCAGATAGTTCTGTGATATTGCCCTAAACCTACTCACAAGTACAGCAAAGATCAAAAGTTGTCATGGCCTTAACATTTAAGCAATGCAGCATGTGGGCATGTGGTTGGAGCATGTGTTAGCAGTGTAACTGTGACTCGTCTTATATGATGACCTTAAGGGTCCAAACTACGTAGGCTTTAGTCATGCAGTTGAGTCTTCCAGCCGTAATTTCTGAAACATCTTTCATGGATAATTTACAAAAGTAATCCCAAAATGCAAGCAAGTGCCCTTTTGCTTTTCCCCACAGGCATGTTATTGCAACAGTGTCCTGTGGGGGGGTTGCATCTGAAGCACATGAGCCAGAGCATGTCACAAGGCAGCATGCCTTCTATTTGAAACTCCCAATGACTTTGATGAAGTTTGGCATGTGTTAAATGTTCTAAGAACTTCTATTTATATGGCAATTTAAAAAACTCTACTTGATAGTTTGCGTCAGCTGCTGTTTACTGTATGCAGAAATGGTTTTATTTTTTTAATTGATAGATCTTTGTAATTGCAGTACAGCTGGCAGATCACAGTACTGAAATAAAAAACTAGATACATATGTCCATGGTGATCTTTTGAAGATGTTCATCAGCTAATTACAGTCGCAAAGCTCACTAAAGTCAGCTGGAATCTTTCCATTGCATCCAAGGAGAAAAACGTAATACCTGACAAATTAGGTATTACACTAAGGATGTACGACAGAAGTTCAGCTCATGCTGAGAAAAGGCCAACATACACGTTGTTACACTGAATGAGCTGTGACAGACATATGGACAACCTTGCTAGGATGGTCCCCATACCTTTGTAGCTTACACCAGGGACCAGCCTTGGCATGTTCACCTTGCACAGCTGCCCACGGCCACGGTCCACAGCCCAGACTCCTGAGACTGCTCTGCCTTCTCCACTTCAGCTCCTGCTACCTCCTGAGGCAGAAAATGTTTTCAGACGCAGCCTAGAGTAGCTCTGTCCAGGCAATATTTCTGAACTGATGTGATACTGGCTGCTGGTGTTGTAAATGGACAAGCCTGTAATGCAGCCAAAGTCTGGGCCATATGTTGTCTAATTAGCTAAATAAACTTGGATTTAAAAAAGCTAAGATTGCAAAGGAATCATCTTTGATAAGAGTGATAAAGTTGCATTTGACATTTGTTAGCCCTTCATCCTTTCTTCTCTTTGGTATTATTATTACAGCATGGATTTTATTATTAAAATATTTATTTCTGATTCCTGGTTGACTGTAATACTCGAAAACCTGAAATTAACTTGCATTTATTTGCCAGCTTTGTTTTGGCAAATATTGCAATGACTTTTTAAGGGGAAATGATATAAAGAGGTCCTGCTTTACTCACTTTGTCATCTTAGGCATGTATGATTCCAATATTATTTGAGGATTAATAATTATTTATTAGCCTCTGCTCCCCTTACTGATTGGCTGGCTTTGTAACATCAGGGCAAGCGTGCTGAATAGAGCCACAAGGACAGAGTAATCTTTTTACAAACCACCAATGGATTACAAAACAAACTGAAAATAAAAGGTCATGTCATGTGGCAAAATTGTCTAAGGAACACTAACCAGACTATTTACCAGCATCTCCTTAATATCAAAGCTGCACAGACACAACAACTATATTTTCTAATTCATCTAATCTTGATAGATATACAATATAGATACCAGAAAAAGATAACTGGGGGAATTAGTCAGTTATTTGTAAAAATAAGCATACTTTGACCATACACCATTAAAAGAATTATCAGAAACTTTGGTTTATCAAAAAACCACAGAATATTTTAAACATCATTAAAACTGATTTACAACACACAGATGAATCCCTAAGGCAATAATAGCATTTTTTTCTCTGGAAAATAACTTTCCTCCAAGAGAAAAGTATAAGAGAGGGAGGAGGACGATAAAACAAAACATAAAGTAAGTTCTATAAGCAAACCAACAATGTTCACAAGTTTAAACTGTGAATATCTAACTACCAAAAAAAAACAGATTATCTGCATAAGAAATCTATGCCAAAGCCTGCTTACTCGAAATTCCCACCATGAAAGTTTGACTAGACTTTGCAGAATTACAATCTAATATACAGATTAAGTGTGTATGAGAGAAATAAACCACATTTTAGTAAACACTGTAGTGCATTCACCAGAGTAGTCATTTTATAAACTACCAGATTGTCTATTCAGATGTGGGATTTTTCACTGAACCAAGACACTGGAATGTGTCCTAAAATAATTTTTGTCTATTAAATAAACATAAGTAGAATAAATGTTAGCATGAGACTTAAAAGGATAGTAACATTTCTAGCCTCCATGGATACCTAAAAACAATAGGGATATGGGAAATGAGGGGAAAACACAAGCTTAAGGGATGAGACTATAATTTTGTCCTTAAGTCTCTGGTGTCAGTTTATACTGGATGTTTCATACTTCTGCTTACAAGAAAACGTCAGTATTATGTATCTGTCATTCTCAAGTACTGAACACTAGTCAATTTTTTCTTCATTTCCAGGCATTTGCAGTGTGAAAGCAGATTCTTTTTCCTGCTGCACTCTCAGTAAACATAAAACAATCATGTTGCTTGCCTTGACAAGGTATTTTCAGAGTATGGCTTTTTCAATATGATTTTGCACTTGTATAGAATTTCCCTCTTCAATGAAGAGTATTTCTTCATTTCAATGTCAGGATGTGATTCCCTTCTAGAGATTTGTCCTATTTCTTATAAACCATTTGTAGTGACATTGTTTTGGTGGTATAGTAATGGTCATTTACCCAACTTAAAGGATAAAGTAATGTATTACCCTTGTTTTCTTAGTGTGAGAAATAATTTAAGATCTTGCTTATTAAAACCCAATCAAACAATCCTCCTCAAGCCACGTTACCACGAATCCAGAGTAACACAGGCAGCAAGATACAGAAGTAACAGTAACATGAAACTCAATGGTGGATAAAGGAAATGCCCTGAATTTTACAGCGGCCAATATTTCTCAGTGTTGGTGAAATTAAACATACTCTGCTCTTTTCTTAACATTTTTTTTTGACTGATACACTTGAAAAGAGTCTACCCTGAGTCTCTGCCACTGTTAGAATCATGAAGATAGGAAGGGACCTTCTGAGATCAACTAATCCATGTCCCCTTCTCAAGTAGGGTCGGCTACAAGTCACCCAGGACCATGTCCATTTGGGATTTCAGGATCTTCACAGATAGGAACTCCACAGCCTTTCTGGGAAACATGTTCTACTGTTTGAGAGTAAAAAGTGTTTTCTTGTGTTCAGATGAAATTCATGTATTGCATTTTGTGCCCACTGCCTCTTTCTCTGTCATTGGGCACTACAGAGAGGAGTCTGTCACCCTCCTCCTCATTGTCTCTGATTCAGAGGGGAAAGTTTTGACAATTTAGCTCTGAGTCACCCACAGCCTGAGAAGAGATGTGCTTCCACAAATAAGATCTCCATCGTTTCACTGGAACATACCCATGTGACAGGATCATCTGAGAGTCTACTAGTTTTGGTTTGGGTTTGTTTGTTTGTTTGTTTGTTTTTTCAGATATGTTATGTGCAGGGGGAAAAGTAATACAAATTACATTATCCAGAATAAGTAACTTGAAAGGAATGCAGAATGGTGGCAAGTCTTCGTCCCCAGAGAGAAGATGATGAGCAATAAACTTTTCTCACCTTGTTACTTTTTTTAATCAAGATTTTACACCAAGTTTAAGTGCCCCCCTATTTCTTGTCACAAGATTTGTAAACACTTATCATGAAGACATTACTAAGTTGACTTCTAGGTTAAGCTCCTGAATGAAAGAAAACCGGGTTGTTAATATTGAATTTTTTCTCAGTTTTTTTTTTTTTTTTCAATTAACCCTCCCTAGTGCATGAAAACTTTATATGCTTCAATTCATGGCAAAGCTACCCTGACTTTAACTGCTACAATTTCCTTAGACACTCTTACACGCTTTCTGGCACAAATCCAGTATCTGCCTGTAAACTCTACAAGCACACACTTCACAACTTGTTAACAACTTAATGATTTTGCTCTCAAGGGAGCTTATCACATGGTAATCATTGCCCCAAGACCAGCAAAATCACACAGTACATATTATAATCATTCATTTTAAACCTACAAAATAAAGAATGTCTTTGCCTAGCGAAATGGTCACACAGCTAGTAACCCAAGAAATACAGGGGAAAAAAGATGGGATAGCTCTTCTGTTTCTGATGTTTGCCATTACCAGGACTGCTGTAATTGCATAGGAATCCACAACAACATTTGCAATTCTTTGCTCATCATTACAGTACATTGTATTTTTTTTTTCCACAAAATTAAAAATAAGACAAAACACAATCACAGTAAAACTGAAAGGGAACTACAGCTCAGAATAAAGATGGGCTGCTAGCTCATCTGTCATGGGCAAAATAGATTTCGTGTCCATTTGCAGCTGCTTCTGCAGGCCATTTTCACAGAAACGAATGGTTTCATGGTGGTGGGAGTGAAGGTCTCTCAGAGCTGTGACTACACTACATTTGGGCCACAAAAACTTGACCAGAACGAGACCTCCATCACTTCTAATTGACATAAAGGATCTGAATTCACTGACCTCAGCTACAGAGCATACAGTAGCACCAAATTTGGTTTCATTTAAGAAACCAGGTTGTTCTACAACGTATAGTTTAATTACAGATATACATGCTTTGTGCCTGAAACGTTATTTAAAACCAAATCCTTAGCCTCAAAGCTATTCTTAGATGGCCTAACAAAGGTTTATTAGCATATTAGTAAAAGTATGGCACTCTAGTATGTGAAATGTCACTCCAATATCTTTCCACCTTCCACCTGAGGCTCATTATTCATATATTCCAGCTGGTAAGAAATCAGTTTTTTAATGAAATAATATAAAGTTCTACTTTATAACTGAGAATTTGCAGGAAAGACAAACACTTATTTCTAAAAATGTCTTTCCTCTTTGAAGCACTAAATATTGAAATGCCAGGAATAAATTTTGTCCCATTTGAGTGATACCCAGAGTTTACCTCTCACTGGATCAGCTGAGTGGACAGCCTAGATCTACTGATGTTTTTATTTTTCTGTGATGAACTTTGGAGCCCAAATCAGAAATGGTAAGTGTGTTAGAAAAAAAAATCTAATCTGAGACTAATATAGTCCAGCAAAGACCCCTATTAGCCAAACAAGCTGTTGAAATCACTAAGATCTGTATATATGTGTTTTGCTGAAGCAGGGCTTTGAGCAGAAGGGT
>NW_008585168.1:41813-42722 GCF_000691845.1 Merops nubicus | reverse complement strand
AACTATGGGAGAAGAGTTACTAACTGGGCTCAGCTGCAGAGGTCACATCTCTTCATGGTCCCGCTGGTAAACCCTAATGGGTGACAAAGTTGACCTCTGCCCCAACAAAAGGAGGGACTTTGTCTCCTCCCTATTGGATGGCCTCACCACCCATCCAGTAGCATTACCGGTGAAACACACTCAGACGATAACACATTACTGCCCAAGCCAAGCCCACGGCAGGTAGGGTTGGACACAGGCGGATAGCCCCAACAACACACCCTCATAACGTACCAGACTTGACTGAGATGGGCAGGCTGCGGCGTCCCAGATGTGCTTCGGTCAGCACCCAGTGAGGGCCTTCGGGCCTGGACTACCCAGGTCTACTGCACCATCCCAGAGCACGGTGTTGCAGAATAATTTGGGACTCTTGTGGGCCTTACAAGAAAGTGGTGAGCTACGTGTCAGAATGGACTCTGCCAACATCAGCTGTTTTTCGCATATACGGGGAGCGCGGATGTTGTTATAATGTTCATGTTTGCAGGAATGTGGGTTTGTTAATATAATGGTTGTCTGGAAAAGTAGGGACAACAATGGGACTCGTGATGGTTGTAGTCTCATGACGTGTTGCCTGCCGATATCCCGTACCGGTGATGACTTTCAGGTGGATGAGCCACCTCTACTTAACTTGGAAAGTAACATGCAAACATTTGATAAACAGGCAAATGCTTGGTCATCTAATTAGTGAAGCACATGAATGGATGAACAAGATTCCCACTGTCCCTACCTACTACCCAGCAAAACCACAGCCAAGGGAACAGGCTTGGTGGAATCAGCAGGGAAAGAAGGCCCTGTTGAGCTTGACTCTGGTCTGGCGCTGTGAAGAGGCACGAGAGGTGCAGAATAAGTGGGAGGCCGGGCGCGTGCTCG
>NW_008585168.1:41097-41782 GCF_000691845.1 Merops nubicus | reverse complement strand
CGCGTGGGGGGGGGGACCCCCCCCCGCCGGTGTCCTGGCCGTCAGTGAAATACCACTACTCTGATCATTTTTTCACTTACCTGGTGAGGCGGGGGGGTGAGCCCTGAGAGGGGATCTCGCTTCTGGCACCAAGTGCCTGGCACAACCCACTCCTGGGATGGCAGCAGGTGGGGAGTTTGACTGGGGTGATACACTTGTCAAAGTGTAACACACTAAGGCCTAAGGCGAGCTCAGGGAGGGAGGAAACCTCCTGTGGAGCAGAAGGGCAGAAGCTCGCTTGATCTTGATTTTCAGTATGAATACTGGCTGTGAAAGCGGGGCCTCACGATCCTTATGACTTTTTGGGTTTTAAGCAGGAGGTGTCAGAAAAGTTACCACAGGGATAACCGGCTTGTGGTGGCCAAGCGTTCATAGCGACGTCACTTTTTGATCCTTCAACGTCGGCTCTTCCTATCGTTGTGAAGTAGAATTCATCAAGCGTTGGATTGTTCACCCACTAACAGGGAACGTGAGCTGGGGCTAGACTGTTGTGACACAGGTTAGTTTCACCCTACTGATGGTGTGTTGTTGCAATAGGAATCTTGCTCAGTACCAGAGGAACCGCATTCAGACCCCTGCTGCATGTGCTTGGCTGAGGAGCCACTGGTGTGAGGCTCCCATCTGCGGGCTTATGACTGAATGCCCC
>NW_008585168.1:34268-40818 GCF_000691845.1 Merops nubicus | reverse complement strand
CTGCCGGCCCAGAGGGCCGAGGGGCGCGGGCTGCCTGCGGGCGTGCCCCAGGCCTCTCCTCCTCCTCCTCTCCTCCTCCTCTTCCTCTCATCCTCCTTCTCCTCTCCTCCTCCTCCTCTCCTCTCCTCCTCCTCTTGCCGCCTTCGGTGCAACACAAAGGGGAGTTGAGGGGAGCCCCTGTGAAGCGCAGAATGGCACTGCAGGGGCAGCGCGAGTGTAACATACGTTCCAGGGAGGGAAACGGAGCTTTTAAGGTGAAGAAGAGGAAATGTTTTCCCAGCAGGTACTCCTGCGGTGGGAGCGAGTTGTCCTTCTCCTCGGGGGCGATGGTAGCGGTGCTGGTGAGGTGAGAAGCCACCCCTCAAACCCAAAAAGCCAAGTTGTGGGGTTGCAGATGCCCCCATAATGTGCTTGGTGACGTTTGGCCTCCCCGGCTAACTGCACAGTGGGTTTGATGGTCTGTCCTGAAACACAGGGAAGATTTGGCTGAGCAGTGGCTCCAGCAGCATGAACAGCTTTTAAGGTTTTAGTGTAATTCATCCCTTCTGTCTGATCAGCCTTGTTGGGTATAAGTCAAAACTGAAGGTTAAATTCAAAAGTCATTCTATACCCCTCAGCTCAGGCTGGGCACCATTTTCCTATGTTGTTTCCCACAGCTGTAATTAACTTCTCTGCTCAGCTGCTTTTGGCCTTAACTGTATTATACAGGAGTAGGAAACAGGGCGATTGTTTTGGTGTACTTCATGTTATTGTTGTATTTTTCTAGTCTGTTTATAGGTACATATATAAAGTCAGGAATTCAACTTGGATTGTGGCCAGTAGTGCCATCTTCAGACTTTTTTCCCTGAGTGAGCTCATGAGTTGCTGTGAAATAATTCAAAGCTTATTCAAACTGATCCAATTTAGTGTCAAAGGCCTGAAGATATCCTACGATATGGCAGGAGGCCACAAGCTCATCGGTTACTACCGAGGGGAGACACTCAGGGTTGGTGCACAGCATCAGCTGTCAGCAGGTCTAATAACCCATCACAGCCCACTCAGGCAGACCGACAAATATTTGGAGCTTTCCTTGCTATTTTTTTTTTTTTCCCCACGGTTTCCTTTTCCAGTTTCACTTAAGAGGCCATCCTATAACTGTTGTGTTATTAACTTTTGTCTAATTTCAATATTCTGTATTTGGCTTACTGTTTTACTACACCTTATTCATAAATTCGTGATTCATGTCCTGTTATGTCCGTTGCTTGATTAGTTCCAAAGGGTGAAATGCAGCATGTACTCAGCACTTTTTGCACAGGTTTGTGGGTGTGCTGAGCTGCCTGACTCAGAAGACCGATGCTAGGGGCCTTGTGTACTTCACTGCAGCTCTTCAAGCTGGGTGTTTCAGGTTGCTCGTTGTGCGGAGTAATAGGACAGATTAGAAAAATGTGGTTATTCTATGATCTTACTTTCCCAGGTTTACTCTCATAAATCACCCTAAGAGCCTGTAGCTGCTGCTGAAAAGGCCAATCCCATCTTCTCCTGCCACCCACAGAAAGGACTGTGCTCTGCCTTCCCTGTGTTGGTGCTAGCAGTTGTGTGGCCGTGCAGGCAGCAGAAGAGGAAGAAAACAAATTAACTTTCAGCTGTATCAGCAAGTTGGTCTAGTGCCCGTGATCACTGGTGGTGACAGAGAAAGGGCAGGAGCATACTGATATGTGTGTGGGTTCAGTTGGGGTTTAGTTGAAGACAAAACCACATCTTAAGGAGCAGCACAAAGGGAGGAAGCATTCATCTTTTGTGCAGCTATACTGCATCTTGAAAGAGAATTCTGTGTTGCTTTCATCTTTCTAGCCTATGGACGGTTGGCCCCAGCCATCTGTTAACACCTTTCTGCCTGCAGTGCAATGCAATGCAGCATCTCTTTCTCACTCTCCCATTTTACTTTTTTTTCCAAATGAGCTATTTGGAAAATACAAACAAGAAATATTTTCTCAGCTTTCATGTGCAGTTTTTAAAGCTCCCTCTTGTGCTGCTTAGCCCATATTCCTCAAAACAGTGGAGTGCTTACTGAGCAGAGGGAAGTGTACTAGCTGAGAAATCAGGAGATTTTATGTGAAAACCTTTTGGTAACACTAGTGTTTAGTCCAAGAGTGGTTTTGTTTTCTTTCTGACTTCTTTTGATCTTAAAAGCTAGGTAGACAACTCTTACTGGGTTGTGAATGGGAGCCCATTATGTTTTTTGGGCTCTCATAAATCAATCTCAGTGCAAGTACTTATCTGTCAGTTTGCTTGAAGTTTTCTGTTTACTTTTTTTTTTCCTTGACCTTTGTTCTGTGTTTCAGGTAATTGTAGCTTTCTCTGTTTCAGAAAGCTTGTTGAGTTTTTTTTGGAGTTGTTTCCCACAGTGTTATTGGAAAGCACCTCATGGTTACTGTTTTAGATGACTATTTGTATTAGAGCTGTGTAGGTCACAGCACATTTTGTAGGTTTTTGTCTATTCCAGACCCTTCCTTAGGAAAGTTTTGTTTTCATTTTCTTCTGTATATTCACTTGACTTTGAATGCAGTGGGGTTTTTTGTTTGCTTTAACATTATCCATCTTAACTGACAAATTGTTTTATAGTCCTTCTGCTTTTAGGGCAAAGTCCTGTATAATCTTAACAGAAAACCACAGCCTTTCTCTGAGTTTTCTTACAGAAGCCTAAGGATTTTCTAACCCTCTCTCAAACATGCTAAGTATTTGAGATACAGAATCCTTACTAAATGCTTCATACATGAAATACAGTAAAGAGCTAACACAGCCAGGATGCAGGTCCATCAGCAAGTGTCCTCCAGGAAAATTTCTTTCCTGCTGGGGATATTTTTGTTGAATGTTTGGATAGTTTTTGTGATGATACAGATTCGGGGAAAGACCACACAGAGTTTCACTGTGTTTATTTCTGGCTTTGTTTTCCTTACACTGCCACTCAGTGGTCAGTAATGTTGTGTCATCAAGAGTTTCCAGCTTCTGATAGCTGAAAAATTGCTCTCCCAAATGTTCAGTGCTTTGTTTTGGGAGTTCTTACTTCATGGTGGGATCTCACTAGAACTCAGTCTCAGCATTCAGAGTAGCCCTTGCTGCGTTGCCAGATGAAATCTTGTTTCACCACAAAGGCTTCAAGCAATGGCATTGAGTTCCATGCCAAGAACTTGCTGTTCTGCTGTAGAGAGACAAGACTGTGCTTCCGTTTAGAGAAATGAGAATCCTGTAAGGGGAAAGTTTTGCTTCATTTTTTTTCCCTTAATTCTCTTCCTAATGATGTTGTATATGCGTCTTCAGATCTTCTGTACTTAGATGATTCATCTCTCTAAAAGCCAGTAAAGAAATGGGAACATCTAGAGGGCAACTCATCCTAGCTTGAAGTCATTGCAATGAAACGAAAAAGAAAGGTGTTTGGGAGGGGAAATGAAACATTTTTAATGTCCAAAAATATAGTCATGTAAGTTAGAATCGTGTTTTTTTAAAATTCATCAGTATTCTAATTACATATAGAGAACTGAATGAATTTAAATGCCAAGTATTGTTTTACAAATAATCTGATCATTTAAATTCTAATGCTTTCTTGATTGTTTTATATTTTTTATTAAATGCATTGGAAAATGGTGAATGGTTTTGATCAAATAACCATCTGGAAAATTTTGCTTCTCTTTGTTTTCCAGAACAATTTAATCTTCCATATGTATTTGGTACGTAGTGGGCTCTTTCACGGGATGCTGGAAACCAGACGTGGGAATTTGGTTTTAAGGGAAAAATGACAAGTGAGGCACTGCTTGTCCTTCCTGGGAATGACTGGAGATTAGTGGGACCTGTCTGTGATCAGTTCTTGAGCTGAAATACCTCTGTGTTCTCTAGCACTTTTCAATGGTTATTTTTCAAGCTCTAAGCTTATTGAGACGGCTGCAGTTTGTCATTTGAATCCCTGTTCTTTGGTTATCTGCATCTCATGAAACAGTTTTCCAGTCTCTGATTGGTTAACAGCAGCATCTGCCAGCATAGAAGTTGTTAGGTAGATAACTTGATTATCAAACATATATTGTTATAAAATGTTCCTGCAATTAAGGATGCTTGTGAAAATAAGCACTTGAGAGTGCAGGAGAATCCTCGAACTGGCACACAAGTAGGGCGTGCAGCATGCAGAGTCACCAGGGACCTGTGCTAGGACCCAGATTTTGCTGATATTTTTCAATTAGGAAGGCTTATAGCTGCTCAGAGATGAGAAAGGTTAATTTCTTTAGGATAAAGGTGCAGGAATGTCAAAACTGTTCTCTCCAGAGCTAAAAGAGTAGTTTGAACGTGTCCTCCCCACCACACATCCTTTAGTTGATGGAGTTTGCAGGGTAGGAATGTGAAAGGGTCAATATTTGGGGTGAAATCAGAAGGTAATTTTCTGCCTGTGTCCTGACAGATAGAAGCATCTATCTTCTGTAGGCAAGGAAAACAGCACCAAATTAAGGTAAATTTCTCTCTAAAAGGAGACAAATGTTTCAAAAAGCACAAGTGATGGACTTGAAGAGTGATGACTACTGACTGAGCTAGAAGAGTGGTTAGAGAAGAATGTGCTGTTCTTGGCCATATCCACAGGGTCATCAGTAGGATGGGGGATAGAAGGAAGAGGAGAGGAGGGTGTGTTGAGTGGTTCTGGCAGAGATGCTGAGTACAGAGCAGAGGAGAGCCCTTCACAGGGATGCGCAGCAGTTAGGGTGAAACCCAGTCCCAAGACATCCTTAAAGGAATGTTTAAAAGAAATGCTTCCTTTTTTCTTCTCCAGTAGAAAGTATTCTTCAGGGATAAACAGAAGGTTTATGTTTTGGAAGGAGGGGACAAAGCAGGTGGAAGCAGATGGCTTATGGTGGTTACAAATAGAAATGTGAGGGTTGGAATTTAATAAAAAGCCTGGACTTTATATTTCTGTGCTGAAATAAATGAACTTAGTAAGGCTGCAATTCAGCAAATGCTTTTCAAAACCAGCTTTATTCAGCAACAGCATCATTTTTCAAAAATGCCATCCTGCAAGTGAACAACACTTCGTCTGCTAAATTACTTGAGTGCTCTTGAAAATGTCACACCATAACATGGAAGTACTGATTCAGGAAGACATCTCTAGTGAGGAAAGAGTTTAAACAAGGATTTGGGGCCATTGCTGAATTAGAACTGTTAATGTTGCCTCTATGACAACTTGATTTTCACCAAGCTTAACAACACGCTTACATTTAAAGACAATTAAATGGTTCTTGAATTAGGCCTAACTTTGAAGAAGGGAAGAGCTGTAGCAAGTATGATAAATTATTTTAAAACATATAGAAATTGTTTAGGAGGAACATGACTGAAAATCAGGAAGATGTGTTTAAACTAAGCTGAAAAGGATTGTGATATCAAGAAAATGTCCTAATTCAACCTTTTTTTAAAATTTTTTTTCCATTTATCTTCTCTCGTGTGTTGTGAACAGCTGTAAAAATAGCTGAATTTTGCACCTAGGAGATTAGGAATTGCACAGGTTCTGAGGACAATAAGCAGAGTGCTGCAGTCCTTGGGAAATAAGCTTCTTGAGGCAGGAATAACAACAGAGATTAGCAAGTAGCAGAGTGGTGGTGTTTAGTGTCTTATACTGCTGGTGGTGCTCTACATTTAAAACTTTCTTGCCTATTAGTCATTGAAATCAGTACAAGCTAGCTTCTCTCAAATTTTAGGCTTTCAGTGTTCATGAAAATGTGAAGTTAGTCAAGCAAAATAATTCTGTCGCCACTTTGTACCAAATCTTTACATTTTATTGAACACATTTGAAAACAGTCCAGCAGAACAGCTGCATAGGATTAATCATGCTCAGGGCAAAAGCTGATTTTTCCAGACCTTTGCATAAACTTCACAGTCTCTCTTTCTCAATTGAACAGTCTGTTTCTACTAAAAAGTTGAAACAAAGAGATCAACAATTAATTTTAGCAAACTTCTCTTCTTGACAAAGCAATCAGTTAACAAAAATCTCTGTCAACAAGCAACCAAATTATGACCTTTTTGCGTGTGGGTTTTGATTAAAGTCCAGCCCCAGCGCGGTGCCTTCCGATGGCTGTTCAGTCCTGCAGTGAGCTCCTGGCATGGCAGGTGGTCTCTCCAAGCCTGCACAGGCAGGTCTTTGTGCCCTACTCAGTGGTAGCCCCAGGCCTGAAGTGTGTGAGGACTGGAGGGGTCCCTGAGGAGGTCTGGAGCGAGGTTTCATGGGGCTGTGTAAGAAGCATACGTTGTCACTGCTTATCTTCCGCCGGCTGTACGGATTGAACCCCTGTGGCTCTCTGGCTCCTGGGCTGCCAGCTGAGTATTCTAAGTTTGTACACACGTCAAAAATAACAGAAGTTGCATTTTATTTCACCTGGTTTTGTGTTCTATAAGTAAAGGGAAGCAAATCAAGAATTTATTTATGACAAAAGGAAATGATCTGCAAAAATTCCGTGGTCCAAATGACCCTCTGGCTTTACCACATCCACTCCAGGACAGGAGCATTCTGTTGGCTCTTCCCCTGGCTGTAGCTGTATTGATGTTA
>NW_008585168.1:0-34237 GCF_000691845.1 Merops nubicus | reverse complement strand
GCCAGAAGGAACACTGACAAGTCTGTGGGGCAAGAGCTGCCATGGAAAGAAAGATCTCTTATGAAACAGCAGCCTTTGCTCTGTGGAAGCATTTTTGCAGCAAGTCAGTGATTTCTCCCTATGTATCAACATCAGTTAGTTTCCATTTAAAGCCTGGAAAGTTTGCTACTTTTTCTTCTTGTAAGAATGGAGCTCCCAGTTCTGATCTGACATGGGCCACTGATTTCGTGGTTACTTCCAGAGGCCCAGCAAGCTTTTCTGACATTTGAGCTTTCTGCCTACATGAATTTAGATGTTTTATTTCATGGAAGCACATTCTTTTTGGAATATATATACATATATACAGACTTACCTATTGAGGTACACCGAATTTTCGACAGGTATAAGCCAGCAGTTTGGTGATGAGCAGAATGAACAGGTGTTTAGTGGGACATATTTTAACTTTCTCTTTAGATACTGACTTCTAAGTATCTGGTGAACTTGAAACCACAGTGGCTCCAATTAAGAACTGATTGGCTCTTGTTAGACACTTTTTGATGTTTTATCTAAATAAATAGCTATGGTGTCAGCGAGATAAAAAGACCAAAACACCTGCCAGTGACATGGTCTATTATTCTGTGCTGTAATAAATTTTAAAGATATTCAGAATAGAAACACTATAATTTTATTTTTTTTTAATACAGGCCATAAGGCTGCAGTTCCTGGCTCTGCTCTTAATTGTTAATAATTGGATGTGAAGGATTTTTCCAACTTATTTCAAGGACCAGGAAGAAGATGTTCAAATAAGAAAGCAGTGTGTAAGCATGGCTCAAACAAGCCTGCCAGACTTTTCGAGCCAGCATCCAAGAGCAGCAAGAGATGACCTGAGAATGAATGTCCTGCGTGCCACCCCAGTGATCCTGGGACTCAGTAACCACAGTGCCAGACAGTGTCTGCATTTTCCCAGTGTTTCTCTGGATAAGAATGATCCAGCTGTCAAACACAGTCTGGAATCCTAAAAGATGAGCATGACACAGATGTACAAATCTCTCTTGTCAGATTATGTTTCTGAAAGAGCAAAGTTTAGAAGAATTCGTTTTAAAAACAAAACAAAAAACACTAATTTGTCAGGACAAAAATAAATATAATTATTTTGGGGATAAGTCAGATACTAAAGAGGAGACAACTGCATATTTTTAAGAGTAAGGAACTGAGCTAAAACAGAGTTGCATGGAGCCACATGCAAACACATAAATTGTTGAAATCTGCTGCTGCTATTACTCAGATGGTCAGTAGGATGAAATGAAAACTTGCCAGCAAGGAGCTAGACAGGAATCCTTTAACCCTCCTCCTGCTGTTCATATGCTGTGCTCAGTGCTTATGGCTTACGTGTCTGGAGGAGGGATAGAGTGTTTTGTGGGAGCTGTCACATGAGATTTGCCTCAATGGGAAGTTGTTACATCAATGAAAATAAATTATACCACTGTAACTCTTGTTCTTTTAAAACCATTTACTCCAATGTTTTATGAAGAGCAATGTTCTGCTTTCCAGCATCAATCCCTTTGTAGCCTGACTCTTGAGTAGTATTATTCCATTCTCATGTCCTCTGCAGGTTGCCATCAATATGGTGCCAGGAAAGAGCAGGGGTCTTTCAGGCAGGTCAGTTCATGCAAAGGAGTGGCAAGAGCTAATGCTCATTCTGCTGGGATAATGTTTGTGGAAAGGAAAGTACTTTTCCTGGTAGCTGCATTTATATGATGCAGTTGGGGATGTTGAGGGTCACAGCAGCAGGACCAGCAGAAGAACACAGATCTCTTGACAGACAGCTGTTTCCATGCTGTACGTGGAGCTGCCCAGGGCACGCATCTCTGTGCCTGAATGGGGTGCTTCATGGACAACTGAGCACGTTCATGGCCTTTCCAAAAACCATTTTATAGCCGTAAGAGAAGAAGAGACCAAGAACTCTAACATAATGTAGTTGATAAGCATGTTTAAGTTAATTTCTATTCCTCACTTATCATTTATTCAAATAAAATCTTTGGCATTTAAAATGAGTGAGAGCTGGAAGCACTGCACTCAGAAGCAAATTGAAGTGAATTTCTTATAAAAGAGGGTAGAACAAAACGTTTTTTAAAGGCTATGCAGATAGGCAAACTTTGCATTTATTTAAAGTTCTAATACATACTAATAATTTTTAAATGCTCACGACTCAGAGAGAGATTGCCTTAAATAATTTAGACTTGTGTTTGCTAATGGCTATGCCCACCAGAATATAAATATACGTACAAAATCCAATGTAGATACAGTAACCTTCCTGTCTTACTATAAATCTATTTACATTCAAATAATTTATGAGTTGTGGTGTTCATAGTATGCCTACAAAATAAATATTCAATACATGGAGAGAAATAGTGGCAGTATGAAATAGCAGATTTTTAGGTTAACCTCTCATAGGTAGACTGTATATCTCTGTACAGTGGAGCCTTTATTCATCTATTTACATGTTGTTCCACTCCTTCACAAACAGACCCTGTTTGGGTTTTTTTTGTGTGTGTGTGAAAATGTGTTGAAGCTCTTTGCCTTGTTAGTTTGAGAGTGCTGCCTGTTTGTGAAGGAAATTAAAATATGAACATCCCCACCAGTGTGATCAACAGCCTCATGTTGGCTTTCCAAAATACAGTAATGTATGCAGGTTGAGTCCTCTAGACTCCTCTCTAGTCGATGGAAAAAGGAAGGGAGTTCAAATGATGGCCTCTTTCACACACCCTATATTAGATACTTCTATTAAACTGTGGGTGTTAGATTATTTGGCATTGTCTGACCCATAGTAACAGACTATGGGAGCAAATAGTCATTGCAGTGAAGTAGTTCGTAGTGGAGGGAGTAGTACGATAAAATAAATAGGATAATCCCAATAAGCAGTATCTAGGCCTAGATCTTGTGCTTTGTTGTACCCTCTATTCTCCCCCCTGAATTATGCATTCAAATATTTGACTGCACTCTAAGACTGAGCCTTTGCAATTTTAAGGATTCTTATTGTGCTGTTCAAGTTTTTGGGGAATTTCTTGCCATCATGCGTGATACCTGGACTGGATCCTTCATGACCCAAGTCTGAAGCTGTGGTGCTTTTGCAAATAGCTTGCCACACATTTCTGATGTGTGGGCTATGTTTAAATCTAAGGCATTACATTTGCTGGGTTTAAGGTAGGGGAGGTTCCTTTTATTTTTGTGTGTGTTTGGAACTAACCAAATTACTTTGCTTGTTACAGTAAAGGCTTTGATATGACAAAGGAAGTTTCTAACACAGATTTCAGCCTGTGTGTAGCATATTCTGTTTAAGTTGTTCCATGTAGATCCTTTATGAACACAGTTTGGTGGAAGAAGCTAAGGTGGAAAGTCTATGTGTTCCCATGTTTCTGTATAAATCTGTTGTTGCCACTTTTCTCTTTTTTTTTTTTACTTTTTGCACCTGAATTCTTATTTCAATCCTCAGCTTATGGTAGTTTTTATTTTCAGAGATAGATGACTGCTAGAAGGCAGGTCTGGATTCACCATACCGAGCTTCAACTTCTCATTTTGCAAAAGGTCTTCAATGTGACCTTGAGTGAGGTGCATCTCAGATGCCCAAAGGTACCTCTGAGCACATGAGCCAATGAAGATCAGTCATGTTCTACTTCACTTTGCCATCTTTCCCTTTTATTCTGAGGAGGTTCTGAAGATAAATAAATACAGTAAAGGCTTTGTAGTGCTTGGATATTACTATGGGGGAATTTCAAGAGTACTTGAGACATTGACATTGTAGTTCCATTCTAGACTTTTGATGACTCAAATTCTATGAGTGAATTTGAGCGTTACCGTAGGCAAGCACTCTTTTCTGTGCCAAAGAATGTTGTAAATCAAACCAGGTATAAAAATTCAAGAGCTCTTGAGGGCACTATACAACTGGTGCAAAGTGGAGTAGCAATAAGTAGACACTCTTTACTACAAATGGTATCAGAAAATTAATGTTTACTTTGAAGTGAATTAAGTGAAACTGTCTCTATTACAGCTGCAGTTCACGATGTTCGTGTGGTTTCTCCATTTACAACCATAACCAGTTACCAGCCCCACCCTTTGTAATGCTGACTAAACACAAGTGAATAACAGTCCCCTACAGACCTGATAATTATGATTCAGTGGAACAGGGCATTGTAAGAAAAAAAGGGGCAAATCAACAAGAGTTGAAGAAAAATACTGATAATTTTAAAAAAATTTCTCTTCACTTCATGACTTGCATTCCCCTATCATTACTATTTTCATCTAACGTGGTAACAATTATCTGAGGGTATCTGAGAGTCATACTCATGAGGTTTTGGTAATATGTTAATTTCCATAGTAATGTGCTTCATTTTTCTTTCTAGATTACAGAATTAGGTTTCTGGCAGTCTCTGGAGGAACTTCAGAAATGGCAGCTGGAAGTGAATCAGCACTGCATCAGTCAGGTTTTACACTCCTGCCACGAAAATGAAGCAGTTGTGGTCTGGGCCCCAGGTTCCAGTGCTACAGGTACTTGTCTTAATGCCTGTAGATAAATCATGTCAGAGTGATACAGTTTGTGAGAGCACAAAGTCAGGCACCTTCATCCAGGTGCCTGAGATCTCTGACGTAGTTGCAGGAAGCACCAAAGCCAGCTGCACTAGGGTTTTGTTTATTAAAGTGACAGGTTCACTAAAACATGATTTCTGTACCTTGCCTTAGCTGCGTTCAATGCTTCTATCAAACATGAACAAGTGAGAAGGCTGCTGTGGTGGCTGGTGAGCACTGCTGGTTGGTAGCCTTAGCCAGTCAGCTCCATCCCCAGGATCACTTCTTTCCTCCTGCCAGTCATCACTGCTGTACATTTACTTCTGCCTGGATCACAGGGGTGTTGTGTAGGTTCAACTCCTTATTAAAGAAAGTTAAGAGTGATGGTTGGTAATGACCTGCTGGGCACCCAAACTTTTTCTCCTGTTATTTTTGTGAAAGGCTCCCGCTTACAAGTGTTGTCTGTGGCAACTGAGTTGCTTGCTGTCTGTTTTATGCTACCTTCTTATGATACACATGAGTTCACTTAGCTGTGACTTTCCAAACATAGAAATTTTGTAATAAATCATGATAGGCATGAAATTTGGTGAAAATGGCCACAATGGCAGCTGCTATATGTGTGTAACTGACAGTTAGTTACAAAGTAATATGCAGACTTTGAACGACTAGTGGTGTGTTCAAATGTAAGATGGAGACATCTTGAGAACACCCACAAAGGACTGTACAAACCTCATCTCTCCACCATTGTCTGCAGTGGCACTGGGGAAAAGAAAGGGAGTTTTTATCAAAAATGTGTGTCTTTGTGCAGCATTACAAATGGAAAGGTGGATAACAGTAAGTATTATGAAGCCATTGTACGAATGAGTGGTAAGTGCTTTTCTGAAGTATTGTGTTTACTCTTGGTTTGTACAGTTTTTTTCTTTCAGTTACTTCAGGGTTTCAGTTAGGAATTTTCTTTATGTGTGATTCTATTCCATGATAGTCCTGGTGAACAGCTGATAGTGTGACTTGTAGTAGTAATTAATTTTAAGTGCCTTCCTATGCACTTGTAAGTTCCTGGCTACTTTCTTCCAATAATACAGTTATGCAACTTGCTGCTGCTGTCTTGATAAAACTTTTCTGTTTTTTCTGCCTCATTAGTCTGTCATAACTTTTTAAAAACCCAAGGAACAGCTCTGACACACAGAGAGGTGGGCACCTTGTCAGAAACAAGACCAACACACCAGAAAATGGTTGTACTGAGACATTTAATGGACAAAATAATAATATTGTCCAACAATGCAGGCTGATAGCAGAGTGTGTGTCTGTGAAAAGCAGGGAGAGCTAATGAACAAGTGTGTTTTCTCATGTCAGTGAATGAGTGCAGCATAACTGTGGCCTTTGGAGAGCAGTAAAGGAGGAAAGAATTATTAACTCAAACCATCACTGTTATTCTTCTGGAATGGACACAGTCTTAATGTATAGTATGGTTCATATTGTATTAGTTTTCAGGTTTGAGAACCCAGGAAAGTATGAATACTGGAAAGAATGGTATAAAGCCATAGGCAGCAAACTCCATGAATCTCCCCCATAGGAGATCCCACCTTCCCAGCCTGGAGCTGGCTTGTGTTTTCAGATGTGATACAGTTGCAAATTCTTAGCATGAAACCCAAACTGACCTTGTTAATGGTGAGAATATAATTTAAAAGGGATTAGTTTCTATTCTGGCACACCTTGTTCATCTTCAGCTAGGGCAGTTAAATTGTGCAGACTCCTGTCCACCTCAGCTGGCAGGGGAAGCTGTAACATACCTGACATTGTTCCCTCAGCCACTTGCCATCACTTCTGTGTTTGGTGTCATCCAGTAAGTATGTATTCTTGGAAGTGACTGCCTAATTGTGGTTGGATTTTTTGTGCCAGGAAGAGCTCCTCACAGCCAGCTGAGGTTGTACTACACTGGCCAAAACATATTAGCTGCCACATTTAAGAAAATGAATGTGGGAAAGGAGACTGAGCAGCAGTGGGGTCAGACCTTGCTTGCTGTTCATTCACAAATCCAGTATACGTGTGCTTTACAGAATACTCATGCAGTCTGTATCTGTTGTAGCCAACTAGTTTAGGGTTTGGGTTTGGGTTTTTTAATAAATATGTTTAAAGGCAGATAATGGAGACATTAAAAAAAAAATGGGTGGTGTCGAGCTGGTGATTCCTCTGGTTTTTGTCTCTCAGGAATACTTGTTGCATGATGTATGAGGAAAGTCAGTGTTCCTCTTCATTACCTCCACTGCAAACACAGGAAAAGCCAGTCCATGACTGGTGCTTTTCCACCTGCACTGGCAGGTAGCAGCAGAAGGTATTTGCTTGTGGAAAATCAGTAGTTAGTATAGCAGTAAAAGTGTAGAGCAGGAACTACGTGCCTGCAGAAAGGTTGGTAGAGCTTGCTTGTCTGTCAGGCAGCGTGGACCCGGGCCTGTACCTGCTGGAATCAGAGTGTGATTTCTGTTCTGCTCATCTGGAGGCTAGAGGAAGAGAAATTTATTTTTTTTTTTTTTTTTTTTTTATGCAACATTTCTAAACCCACTGGTGAATATATTGCTGACTTCTGGGATAATCTACATAAGTTTACCCTTGGCTGTCTGTATGCTCCATCTGCAGATGACAGTCCAGCTACTCTGCCTCTAGCTAGGAAATGCTTACTGACCTCAACTCATAAAAAAGTGCCACAGACAAGTTGTGATGCTCCTTTACAGAACCTGTAATGAATCTGAGACATGGATTTTCTCCCACAAGTCATCAAGCCAAGCAGGTTACTGAAATTGGGAAGTGTTTTGGAAAAGTAAAAATAGAAACCTGCAGTTGTATGATGGAGGTATTCAGACTTCACATTTCAGGGAGCAATGTGAGACTGTGTGATAACTGGGAAGGCATTAAACCCTTCCTAAAAGTTTACCTGTTTTTTTTTTGATTGCTAAAATAGGATTGGAAGGAGGCATGAGAGAATAGAATTATAGAATTGTTTCACTTGGAAAAGACCTTTAAGATCATAGAGTCCAACCATTAAACTAACACTACCAAGTCCACCAGTAAACCCTTCTATGAAAACCCTTGCTTACAGTTTTGCCCTTTTTCAGCTTTAGAAAAGAAGCTGCCACTACTAGTGCTTTTTTAGAGCTTCTGAATGTCATCAGTGATTCTTTAAGTTCACAATATACACAATTTCACAAAAGACTGCAAAAAATTTTACAAAAGATTGGTTCTGGAAAGCCTTAAAAAAAAAAAAAGAAAGATCCTTAATTTGAGCTGTTTGTAGGGTTACATTTATAACCTGCCAGTTATCCCTGCCACAGAGAACTTCTTGGTTTGTAAAAGTTTATAGATACATCTCCTTGACTTCAGAAAAAACAAGTTGCTGGCTGAAGACAACCCATCTGATCTGCTACAGGTCCTGTTTGCTGTGCAGCAACATTTCCAGTCACGTACCCCTGTCAGGAGGGGAGTGAGAGTGTCAGCCACAGGCTGGCCATGGGAGTCAGCCGAATCTCATGCCTCCAGTACACACATGAGGGAGCCTGAGAGGTGACAATCATTGTGAGAAACAAATGATGTTTGACATTCTCTGCAAAGATTTCCTGCTGCAGCTGTCCTTCCTCTTGTTCTAAGGGACCTGTCTGTACACATTGCTGCCTGTTAAAATGCTACACTTGAGTCACACCACGCCCCTGAAAACACAGTTGTCCCTGATGACTCCTTGCCCCAGCTGACCTCTGCATCTGTCATTAAATTTAGTTTTCTCTTCAGTATTTTTAATCTGTAGTATTTAGAGAGAAACAGAAATGAATGCTGTAGAGCACACAAGAAGATCAAAATCTATTAGATTAAGTGGGATAGTCCCTCACGTCACTATACTCAACAGATAAGTGTGGTGTGGATTTATCAGATCTCTTTACACTTTGAGTCATAGCTTCTTTTATTTTTTAACTTGGAAGAGAACAGCACTGTCCTTTACTTACCTCAAGAGCAGACTGTGGACTAACTAACAGAGCAGTTTCCAAACTGCTGATTCCTTTCTGCAGTTGACTGCAATTTATTTTCATTTTTTCATCAATATTGTACCATAAGGGAGATCTCTACTGAAAGTCAATAAAATTCTCCCTGATTTCTATTGCTATAATAACCCAGGAGGTCACTTTGTGATTTCCAGCATTATTCCTTTGGAGTTTCTACTGTTTCAGGCAAATTCTCCCCAGTGAAGCTTTCTTGCAACTATGCTTTTAACTGAAATGCATTGCTCTGAATTAGCTTGTTTTAAAAATATTCAGTCATTACAGCGGCCCAGTGGCCACTGTGGCTCATTACTCTCAGTGAAGTAATTATGTATATTGCCACTGATTCCAGCTTGTTTCAGAATCAGAAAACTCTGATTTCAAGATAAAAAATGACCTTTCAAGAAGATAAAAGCTAAATCAGATTGTACAGAAGAGATTTGAAAAGTAGTGAGTAAACTGTGCATGCCCTTGGTGAATGTAACCTTGGTTTAACTAAATTAGGAATAATAGGTCTCTGGCTGGTTTACTTTCCCCTTAATTCATAGGACAAAGACTACAAAGAATAAAAGAATAAATCTCACATCAATCTTGAACTCAGCTGCTCTGCAAAATCTTGCAGTGAGCCATTGAGAAGGAGGAGATGGAAGTGTGAACTTGTAGATTTAGATGATCGTTATTAGAAACTAATGATGCTTGGAAATAGAAATAATTAAATGAAGAGGAATAGACACCTTGTCTAACTCCTTTAACACTATAATACAAAGATTACTCAAAGATTTCCACTGCAGTTCACATTGCCTGGCAGCTGGGCTAAACATGTAGCTGGGGAGCATGTCCTGGAATCTCATGGGGACTGCATGAAATCTATCAATCCTGTGGGTTGTTCAAAAGGGACTTACCAAATCAATCTACGTGTTTAGCCCTCTGCCAACCAACAGAGACTCCATTTAGGGTGTTGCCCAAGTAGCTTTTTGTGTTTATAGAAGAGTGGCAGCGACTGTGCTGTAAAGCTGCTGATTTCCCTTTCTTTGCCCAGTGGTAATTCCACCTCTCCTAGAGGGATGCTCAGTCTTGGAAACTATTTCTTTGTTTCTACTTCCACACAGATTTTGAACAGATGTCTAAAGCTGCAGACAATCTGAAGGCTGGATGAGACTATGACTCTGGTGGCTGGTTGGACTTGTTATGTATCCCATATGGAAGTAAGAAAAAACTTGAAACAAGAGTATTTTAGTGCTGACAGCCATGTCAAGAAGAGCTTAGCCAGCAAGAAGAGCAGGAATGGTCTGTGTGAACTGCTCGGAGGCCTGCAGTTCTGTCATCTTCCAAAGCAGCAAGGCTTTCACCCCCAAAGCTCCCTGGAGGTATTTTGCCTCATGAGCAATTAGTCTATATGATTTCTAATCCAAGGTGTAACATAAGACTATAATTAACTGATATGATATAATTAATCGGTAAAATGCCTTTATGAGCCTTGAGGATGAGATTTCCTTCCCAGTGCTTCCCAGTTCAGGTCTGCCATCCCATTTTGTGCAGTGCCTTGTCATGCAGGCATGCCTGTGAAGGAGGAGGGCTGTGCACATCAAAGAGAGCACTCTGCCTCAGCAGGGGTGTCAGAATCAGACCTTCTGTGAGCTCACTTCAGTAACAACCAATTACTCCCTATTAAACAGATCTGTAACTATGGAGGGAATGGGGAGTTCTGTGGGAATCAAAACTTTCTGCAGTGCCTGGGTTCCTGCAGAGAGCTGTTTGATGCTTTCAGTGGAAACGTCACCCAACTGTGTACATCAGCTGGTTCTGAAGATAACCCATCTCTGATTGTGAGGGTTTGTCCTCCTAGCAGGATTAGCTATTACAAAGCTCAGCTTGTTCCTCAGTTTCAAGTAATTAGTTTATGTTCATTCTATGTTCAACTCATACCACTGATTCATTCAATCACAATTGGTCATCATACTTATTTACTGCTAAGTTATTTTCCATACCGAGTGAATATACTTAGCCACTATTGGGAGAGAATTTGTAAATCTAATTAAAAATGACACAGATATGAGGCTTATAGACTTATTAGAAAGGCATAGCAGGTTAAGAAGTAAGCTCTTTTAAAGCATCATATTGTTAACCTTGACCACGATGTCTTTCCTACAGTGTGATCTCCTTTTAACCAAATAAAAATGTCAAAAAAGAACATATCTTCAGTTCAGAGGCAGGTCCAGGCAAACTGCAGCTAACTTCATTTTAACATAGATGAGAAAATTTGTTTTAATTTTTTTTATCTCAGCATTTCCAGTGCACTGCTCCTCTCTGCTTTTAAGTTATAAGAATAGCAGTTGTGCCTCCTATTTCTCTATTAGTGTCAAAATTGACTTTCACTTGCCATGACAAAAGATTATTTTCATTTATCAATACTGAGTAATTTATATATAAACAGAATATCCATAGTTAAATAAAAGTTAAACATAAATCTGTATCTGCAGAAATAAAATATCTTAGGCATGCCATGTGTGACTCAAATCGCTGTTTTGATGTACGTACTGTGCACAAAATGTTTGAACTTTGTAACACTGGCAATGAAAAAAAGAAATATCCAGGAACTTCATTTTATTCTGCAGTTTACACTGTAATGATTCTGTAACGACTTTGCTTTCCTGAGAAATGAAGCAAGCGTTGGGTGTCTGAGGGCACGGTTCTTCAAGGCCTGCCACAAGCACCACCTAGTGTTAGTTTTTAAAACTTTATCCCAAAAATATAAAGAGCAATGAAAAAAAGATGCGTAAAAAGATCACAGGACTTTACTGTAAAATAAATGAAAATCTCTAAGGGAGATGACACTTGTGGCTGCACAAGTGACAGTGTTGGTTTGTGAGACTAGTACAGCAAAAAGATTTCCTGAGTAATGAGTTGACTCTAGGGTCCTTCTGAAATGCTTTGAATCATCTCTCACCATCACATCCTTTCATCTCTTGCATTCCAGCCTGAGATACAGGGCAGAGACATTTCCCAGTGGCCTAGATGCTTGTGACATGGCTGTATTCCATACAGAACCCATGAGAGAAATGCCTTCAGTCAGTGGGCAGGATGCTGTAGTAAAATCAGAATTACTTTTTTTGGTAATTATTTTTTTTTCCTAAATATTCTTTTTCTTGTTATAAAATGTTAAATAATTCTTTTTTTTCTTTCAGTTTATGTATTTTATTGTTTAGGCTTGAATCAAAATCCCTTCACACGTGGTGCAGCAGCCAGAGGTGTGGCTCTTTAGGCTGGGTCTCTAGCAGAGCCTGGCTTCTTCACACTGGCAAACCTCAGGTGATTAGTCCCCCTGACTCATGTGATTCAGGAGAAAGCCTCAGGTTTAGTGGGGTGGAAATGAGCAGGACTGGCTGTGGAAAAGGAACCCTTCTTTCCTTACAGCTCGTGTGCTTGTGGCTGGGACTGCACAAAGGGATACCTGGGCTCTCCCACTGCCCCAGGGAGCATTTTCTGCATGTCCCAACAGAGCATTCATACTGAGTGCAAGAGCTGCAGCAGAGACTGCCGAGGAAGACTTGCTGCTGTAATCCCTCTAGCCCAGGGGTTACAGCAGCCTCACTGCTGTGAGTGTTTCTCGTGTTATCGTGTTTTAGTGGGTAAGGAAAACAGCCAACTTTCTGCTGACAGGGCCAGTAGGTCATGAGAGCGATTCTTGAAGGTGCAGAGTACGCAGAGTCCTCTTATCTCAATAGAAGCTCTAGATGTAAAATCTCTCAGTGGCTTTTTAGTATATCAAGTCTGCACTGGTGACTGCTGTGAAGAAATGTCTCAGACATAGTCTAGCAAACGTGACATACAGTTATCTCCTTTGGGAAGCTGACAGAATCAAATTTGAGGTTTAGCTGGAAGAAGGATGGAGCAGTATTTAGCTTGCCTGACGTCTTTCAAATCTATAATGTTTAATATGTAACAGAATTTTAAATTTCAGTCCCTGGAGACCAAACACACGTGTAACAATAATTATCAAGAATTTGATCTTAAGCCACTGGAGTCTAGGAAATATTACCAATAACTCTGCTGAGAATTTTGGATTTGATTAATAAAGCAAAGCAAAGCATGTTCTCAAGAAAGCAAAGGCTCATAAATGAAGAGCTGGCTAATAGCTAGGGCAGCCTTAGTGGAATTCCTCACTGAATTAGTATCTTTTAAAGTGGAAATAAACTCTAAACCTTCAGAGAACCATTTTAAATATGTGGCAAGATTTTGGCTCTGGAGAGAAAGGATGAAACAAACTGGCTGATGTCCTATGGGTCCTTAAAAGAATTCCAACAAAATAAACAAGGGCTAGAAAGAAATGAAGTAAAATGTTTTGAGAACTGGAGGCAGGAGAGATGCTACAGAAACCATGTGAATCACAGTGAAAAGTCTGTACAGTGACTTAAGTTTGGAATTTAATGGGAGGAGTGAAATATTAATTTATTATAGACACTAGTAGTAGATCAATTGCTATTGTTGACTTGACTTTACTTCACCAAAAAACCGCTTGCCAAAGAGGGCCAGCTTGGGTGCCCAGAAGGGCAGAAGTAGGTGAAGTGTTCTGAAGTCACACTGCGTTTGCAAGCAAACAGATGCAGAGGGAGACTTCACAGACAGAGCTGGGCTTCTGCATGGGCAGAATCTTCTCATGTGGTGGTTGACAAAGACGTGACTCATGGACCTCTGTTGTCCCTTTTATACACTGACAGGAGAAAAGGTCAGAGAAAATTATAGTGCAATAAAATACTCCTGGATCCTTACTCTAGAGTGCTCCTCTGGACAGGGGAAACACAGATTGAATGCCAGAGAAAAAAAATGGTTGCAATTTGGGATGTAACCTACTTATAAGAGCATGCTATTTATTGAACATAATCCACTAATCCAAACATAATGCACTAATCTATAGGGTTTTTTAAATTGAAAAATTCATTAAATACCTCAGGTTTTGAAGCGGTTTCTAAAACATTAAACTTGAGAAATACAGTGTGACAGTTTACAAAAACTGGTGAGTTGATCCCAGCTTTCCCAATACAAACCAACAGTCTTTATGCTCCAGCTTCATAAATCAAGTTTTTATCAGAATCATGGATGCCTTTTTGAATTTTACATCACGTTTTCATGGTAGTAGAAAGACCTTAAAAGAAATTGGACCTTATGTATTTAGAACACAGAAGATATCAGAAATACAAGCCAAAATGTCTCATTGTATTTAAGGCAATTATTTTTGTAGCTGGTTTAATGTTATTTGAACATTGGGGGGTATGATGTGTGCAGAGGAAAATAGAAGAAATAGTCTGTGTGACACCCTGTTTTCTGCTTGCAGGGAAGCCACATTCTTGTTTTTTATATTGAGGCTGCAGGTGAATTTTAGATGTATAGTGACTTACTAGACATATAAACCCACGTATATACTGTATACATATTTATATCATTATATATATATGTGCACAGGTATGTATATAGTGATTATCAATGTTCTTTAATGTTTCGAGCTGTAAAATTTCCCCAGAGGAATGGACCACTGACTGGAAAATTTAAGTCTGCTGAGCGTGAATGTAGTTCATAGTCAGACTTTGCAGGCCTCCTGGAAACAGCCCGCAGAGCTGCAGCCGCGGGGGAGCCTGGGCCGAGAGCTGGTTTTAGGTGTAGAGCCGTGCGGTTCCGTGAGGTGAGCAGCAGATGGCAATAGCAGGACATCGGAAACCTGCAGCAGCACTGCTGGGAATTCAGCGTGGTGGGGAAAGGAAGGGCAGCACAACCGCTTTGAGCCTGCTGTGGGAAAATGTTGAAGCCTCTCCCCAGGTTAACCTCAGAGTTCATCTTCACAAGAACATCCATCTATAGCCATTTTGTCAGATGAGGTGCCACTTGTTGTTTTGCTCCAAACCAGTTGAGCCAGTAGTGTTGAGTTTTACACGAGGTTTTTTGTGTGTGTGCATATGCTGGGGGAGTCTGGTGGCTCCAGCAGCCATCTGAAAGAATTAGATTCATCTTTGGTCAGCAAGATGCTTTCTGCCTTGTTAAAGTCTGAAAAAGCTAAAGTGACACTTGCTAAATTATTCTCACCATCCAGCTGAAAAACGTTTTCTCATTCAATATTGTTCTTTTCATTTTTCTCCTGAAAGGGCTGCTTTCCTGTGCCACTTAAAGAGGTGTAAAGAGAGCTTGACAGCCTCATTTAATTTTTGTCTCAGCTAAAATTATCTTTTCCCTCACAGTGGCCTTTGGGGGATCTCAAACTGAAGAAATGTGAAGTTTTTCTGTTTATCAAAACGTGCTTCAGCCGGAAGTTTTAATCACAGCCAGGGTAAAGATTAGCCTAATATTGTCTTAATATTGACAAAGGAACCAGGTAGCTCCCCGGCCTGTGTGCTGAGAGCATAACAATGATCTAGATTGTGCCAAATTTTGACCATGAATCCCTACGGTATTTTCCAACAGCCATAGTCATACATTGACCTGTGTGTTTGTCTGCATGGAAGTAAACACACCCCTACACATCTTGGTGGGGACAGTAACAAAAGGCTGCCCAGAGAAGCAGTGGAGGCCCCATCCCTGGAGGGATTTAAAAGCCATGTAGATGTGGGGCTGTTGGCTTTGGTTTGGTGGTGACCTGGCAGTGATGGCTTAATGGCTGGACTCAATGATCTTAGAGGTCTCCTCTAACCAAGAGGATTCTGTGATTCTAAGAAATATTAGTAACGAATGGGAAAAAGTCTGCGGTCTGCAATGTGTTAAAATAGAACTGGTAGCAACTTAATTGGTAACAGCTTTTCAAAGGAGACATCTGGGTGCAGTAGGAAGTTACCTTGAATCTATAGCAGCATTTAAGATCTCCAGTTTAGTTAACAGATGGCAGATAGGAAGCTGTAAAAGACTAAGACTGAATTAAAATGCCTATAACCCATTTTGTTCCCTCTAATAATCTGGAAGACCTTGGTAGAGGTCTGAAAGCTCGTTTGATTGCAGTAAGACTAGGTGATATATTCTCTAAGGTGCAATAGGGAAGACATTCTTCAGTATGTCACAACAGCAATATTAAGCAGCAAATAACAAGGCAAACTGAATTTAGCTGCTGGTGTACAGTTTATGCATGACACTCTCCACTTTTCACAAAGCTCTTTTTCTGGCCTAACCTCAAACTGCAGGGAACTGAATCTCTCATTTACTAGCTGTTCTACTGCTTAACTGCATTGAGACAGTGAGAAAGTGAAATCCCTTTCCTTCCATTCCATCATACTGAATATCCTGTTTACCCAGAGAAGGGGAGCACCTCCAGATCTCCACTGGGCCATTCCTTTTAGTTGATTTCATTTTCCCTTTAAACAGCTTTAGCATATAAGGATGAAGAAAAACTACATTGGAAGAACCCCTTAGCTTTTTTAAAATCAAGTGCTCCTTCTAATTTTGCAGGGAAACAGATCTATGTTCATTGTTCTTATTTTTTCTAGATTGTTCTGGCAAGTGAACTACGTCAGCATGTAAACTGCACTTTCAGCTTACACACTAATGGATTTTCTTTCCTTAAAGCCAGAAGAAAATAGTACCAAAAAGTGGAATGGGGGGTCAGCAGTGTTTCCAACTGGAAAGTATCTATGTGATCTGCTCTTGTCTATTTAAGTAGCTGTGGAAAATCTATTTTGCCACAAAGGATTTGGCATTGAGGCACATAACAACTGAATGAGGAGAAGGAGGAGGTCTGATTTGCTGCTCCGTTCTCTATTTCTACTTTAATTTATCACATCATTTTCACTCTTTCTAGTACAGGCAAAGCTGGGCCTATAGATTGATTATGGCCAAAGGCTTATTATTTCCTGACCCCACTGTTATTAGAAACATCTATCATCTGTGTAAGCAGTCTGAAAAATGTATGCTATAGATTTTTGGTAATCTTTACTAAAAGTGATAAACTGACTTCAATTAGAAGAGCAGAAAGGGAATCCCATTGTTATGAGATCATTCCATGGCTAGTGCTATTGCTTGAGCAGTTAGAGAAGTCATACTGCTGTTCAGGAAATATCATTTGACTTTAAAATAAGGAAGCAAACCTTCTCTTTTGCAAAAAAAAAATGCTGTTCCCACAGTATGCTGTTCAGCAAAGAAAGGGCATTAACAGGAAAGAGTCATAACATATAAGTCAAATCAGTATAAAGCCCACTGAGAGGAGAAGAAAGAGAAGGACAAATAAGAATTCCATAGAACAAGATTACATACACCGTTGCTTCACATCGACCTTCTCTCTGGCCTGCTTTTGAATTTGTTTAACTCTGGGTTATATCTGCACAGTATGAGGAAGACTTAAAAAAAAAGTGCTTCCAAAAGCAAGGAAACCAAACACTGTATGCCACAGCAGACTCTGAGTTTTACTTTGTTAAATGTTGTTGAATTTCTTCATGACATGAGTTTACAAGGTCCTTTTTTTTTCATTTGGAAGATTACGTTGGCATTATTCTGTCAATACAACAATCTGAAAAGCTTCTGTAAACATTTGCTGGTCAGATCATGATCATCTTCAATAATAGCATCCATTTTACAGGTGGAGGTTTGAAACACGTGATTATACAGCTTCCCTAAAGTCATGTTATTCATTGCAAAGCTACCTCGAAGTGTGACATACCTAAAGCAAATAGCTTTTGATGTCTGTCATAGCTGTTCATCTCCCACAATATATATCACTCATTTTAAGCACTTCCAATGGTACCAGGAGCTTGGCGTTACAACTGAGGTAAAGTACCCAAAAAATCACGTTGATTTGAATTTACAGAAGCCTTTTGGGTTCAAGGATAAAGATGGAATTACAATATTTCACAGAAAGTTTGCTAGGTTTGCTTCTTTTTCTCTGCCATTCTGTGTCGATTTAAACTTTGGTACAAAAAGTTGGCATTTTGTAACAGTTGTACCCAGGATTATAAAGATTCATGATATTTATAAACCACAGCAATATGGCTCTGCATGAGCCCCTCTCAGCCTTGTTAGTCTAGTAGTTTTAAGTAAGAAGTTCTTTGCATAGCTGTTTTTTTGTTTGGTTTTGGTTGTTGGTTGGTTTTGTTTGTTTGTTTTTTGGGGTAAAGTATTTAAAAGCAGAGCTGTAAAGGGATATAAATAGGCTATATTTGGATTAGTCATCATTGAAAAGGAAACCTAAGAAGAAACCCTATTTATTTGCTTCAGGTCCCTAAAAAGAGCGTTATTACTGCTTAACCTGTTAAAATGAATAATTATTGTGCAAAATTTAAAGATATTATATTAACAGAACATGTTCAGTGTAGATAATGACAGATTAATATAAGGTGTAAGAATCCTAATTGCTTGCCTCTGAAGAAGCACAGTTTCCTAGATAAATAGGTGATGGGAGATTAACCTTTTGATATCTGGAAAAAGTCCAGATTTTCCTCAATATTTTTCTTGCTGATTCCTCTATTTACATTTAGAACGTGTTAGATAAGAACAACTCAGGGCTGTAGTACTCAAAATAAATACTTATTTATACAATACCAAAGTAGTATCTTTGTTGGGAAAAAATGTGATTAACATTTCCTTCAAACTGCCACCTTGTAAAGACTCTTTAAGCCACTGATTTAAGTTAAGGCTGGAGTATTGACCCCTGAGGGTGTATTGGAGGAACACAGAAATCATATAGGAACACTGGCCTCGGGAAACAGAAAAATCCAGGTGATGTTGTTGATGAGGAAGGTGAATTGAGATGAAAATTTATTAATTTAGGCTACACACTTTTCGTGGAGACAGCAAATTAAAACAGATCTTTCAGTGGGGCTTGAGATCCTTTCAGCCCCCTGTGGAGCTGGGTATGGTAAAACTTGGAGCAGATCTGTAGAGGGGAATTCCCCCTAATAAGCAGGGCCAGTGTCTCTTGCAAGGAGAGAATGAGTGAGACGTGCCCTTTGATCCTCAGCAATGCCTGAAGTGTAGCTCTGAAATGCTGCCTGAGGATTGCTCTGCACCTGAAACACTTTTAATTTTCTACCAGAGGAGCAAGGCACAGCAGATCTTCCTTCTGAAACTGTGCAGTCTTCTTTCTAACCTGGGTCTATGCCCTGTCATGGCAAGGGGCTCCAGCTGTGTGATGCTTTAGAAGTCAGTTCTCCCCTTATGTCTTCTGGGTATTTTTGGAGAGGGCTTTTAGTCATAAACACATTGCTTTCCTGGTGCTAAATCAGTCTTAGATACTTGACACACTTCTGCCAAGTGCAGTTAAAAAGGGAGCATACGTAAAGCCTTGGATAGGGAACCAAATATCGCCACCAACTGGGATGGGTCAAAAATGGCTTGAAGGGATGGAGTGCATCTGTTTGCATTACAATCTGAAGAGGTGAAATTGTGCATCGCCTCCACTGTAGAAGTATATGGTGTGCATGTACATCTTCTGACATGCCTGAGGCTGAAAGGACTACTCTAGGTATTGTGACTTGTATTTCTTGAAATTTCAGCCCTTAACAAGTGGGGAAACCTATCCTGAGTTTTCTAAGTGTTCCTGTTATTCTTAAGTGCTTGTTGATAAATGAAGGAAATGTGGACGGGTTGTTCTGAGTGTTTGATTTTTGGGTTTTATCAGGTGTTTTTCATTCCAGAGGCTTCCTGGTCTGTTATCTATCTTCTCCTCTGAGAACTCTGAGGTGTTTAGAAAGGAAATAACAAATCATACCATTTCTGAGTCATACATTTTACAGAGAATGTTAGATGTCTGATAAACTGAGCCCCATTTTCCTTTTTCAAGTGTTAATGTGGTGATTGTTCTCATTGTATTATACAATCAATGACATCACATCACACTGCACATAATAATTAAATTAATTTGCAACATTCATTGATGGGCTATTTGCTAATCTAGCTTTTTTTTTGTCTGGGACTATTGTGAATAGCAAAAAAAAAAAATTATCCCATATTAAGTTCTGTATTTTGTAGCCACTGCCTTTTATGGGTACCACAGGATTAATTGTAGGCGAAAAGCAAATTGAAAAGTGAGTGAGAAGAATATATTAAGAAATGGATAGTCAGGATAATGTAGCCTGGGGCTAAATTTACAGTGTAAAACCAACACTGTGCATTGATAGCACCTGAGAGTAATGCATGTGCTAGAGAAAATTATATTGCAATATGCCTTGATTACCATCTGCTTGATTTTAATTAATTTCCTTAATTGGAGAACAATGCATTTTCTAATTACACATGAAAACACCACTAGCTATTGCAGAGTCTTTATCTACTGCACAAACTCTCCTGGTAGACCCACTGCTTGTCTAATTTATAAAGCTTCATCTCAGTGAACATGGGCTGTTTGGCAGGCTCTTGACAATTACTCAAATTAATCACATGTGAAGCAACATTCCAAACTTGTAATTTAGGTGCAATAAAATGCTAAGTGTGAATAACTTGCCTTATACAGATACAAGGGTGAAACCTCCACCAAATGTAATTAGAAAACAATGCAGTTGAAGCCAGGATCAAATTTAAAGTGAAATGTTCCATCTGAATAAATACTTTGAGGATAATGGCTTTGGCCACAGGAGTGGAAATTAGTCTCCTTACTTTAGACCAAAAAGATGGTGTAATAAAAATTAACTTATCAGGTAAACAATAAAATATTTAAGCCACACAATCAAAACATCAATCCCAGAGGACAAATTTATTCTACTTGTAGCTCTGTTGAGATCTAACTTAGTTTCAGCCAAAATAAAATTGGCTCAGTGATTTAAACTAGAATTTCTTCACATTAATGGCCTTCTTTTCTGCAGACTAATGGAATAAATCCATCAAGCTATGCCTATCTTGTGACTTAATCTTCTTTTGGCTAGCGTCCATCACAGTTCAGCAAGGTACCCTTTCACAGATTTCCATTCTCTGCCTGAGGCCTGAGAGTGTCCTAAATAAGAGTAAGGAGGTTTGGCTCTTACCTGACTTATCATCTGCCTCATTTTCACAAGATTAATTCCATGCCAGCTATTTGAGTTTTTATAAAATGGGATCACATTTAGCTTTATTTCTTGTTCCTGTCTTCAAGGGCAAACTGTTACAACTGGACAGTGCATAGTTTGGGCAGAGTGGTTCAAAGAGAGAGAGGTGTCAGGGTTTCCCATTCAGCCTGGAGCAGAGCAGTTTGCTACGCTGCAGAGAAATCCTGCCCCTGTGATCACTTGCTGTCTAGTCACTTGTTCTGACACATCCTCTGTCTGTTCTCTGACATCAAATTCTCCAACACATTTCTGGAAGCTTGACATGCGAAAAGAGAAAAAAGAACAGAGGCCTGTGTTCTTCATCTGCAGAGTAGAATGTCTGTTGATATGTGATTAAAAAGGTCAGGCTGGCACGGAACCCAACCCAACCTTTTCAGTGCATTCGAGCAGTAATTTACTGGATGTGAGATCAAGTTGGTCAGTTCTGCTGATTTCATTAGTGGACCCAATGAAGCTGCCTCATGTCAGCTTGCATGTTGTATTACAGCTGCATAGCAAAGTATGTCCAGGTTCTCCCTTTGTGGCTGCTCACAAAAGATGTGCTTGGCTTACTGGCACATAATCACTTCTTATGTGAACTTTTTCAGCTTTGGTTAGCAACTAGATATTCATTACATACTTCCAGCTTTCTCTGGCAGCTGCTACCAGTCCTCATTATTTTCTTTCCATCCCATAAATGTGTTAATGATAATTTTTTTTTTTTTTTTTTTAAGTAGGAGACCTTACTCCCTATTACAAATACTTGTAGTGGTCAAACAATGATTATAAAAACTCTTTTATGTAATTCTTCTGTATTTGTAGCACTGAAAAGAACTCGGGAGATTTTGTTATTCTGATTTTGATCATGTACCTCATATACCACCAAGAAAGAACTCAGAAGATATACAGTCTATGTCTTCTCCTGTACAGACTATGAACACTGCAGTCCAAACGTGCTACACAGAGATTGCAGGAGGGCTTTACTGGCACTCTTAGCTGATTTAAATGTTTCAGACACAGTAAATACCACATTTCACTTGACTACTACTTATAACATAACCTTCCAATTATTTGATAACATTTAAACAAAAATGACAAATATTTCAGAAACTGATTATTCCTCAGGTTTAGTCTCAAACAGTTCAACTCCTCCAGGTGGAGCAGAGCTGCTTGGGAGGTCCCTTCTTGTTCATCTGCAGATTCACAGCTTCTGAACGACCGTGTCACAGCAACTGCTGGCTGTAGGTGGGCGTCCTGCCTCCCACACCGTGTTCTCCACTCTCTTCCTAGGCACAAGAACACTGAGGTTCCCCAGTTCTGTCACTGGCGAGCGTGCTGGAGCTCTCCTGCTCCAGCCCCCTCCCTTGCTCTGTGCTTGCCCAGCCTACACAGTGCAGCTGAGCAGACACATCGTGTCTGGCACTAGTAGTCAGAGACCAGTCTCCCACTGTGCTCTGATACCCTATATGCACAGGAACAAAAAGAAAGCTTTTAATCTACCTAGACTACATTTATTAGCAGCAACCTGTTCTCAGACTCCTGAGCTAGTTCTGCAGTACGAGTAAGTGCCAAGCCTGGATATCCACGGCAGGAAAAGGGTTTTCTCTGAGAAGGCAGGGAAACCTCCATGGGTGCTTTATACTGTCCACTGCCAGATTTCTGTTCTGGGGCATTCTTGCACTTATTTTATCACTGGGTTGTGAAGAGTTATTTCATGTAACTTTCAAATCAAAACATCCTACACCAAACAGTAGATAAAAAAAATGGCAGAAAGTTCCACAGAGGTGCTTTCTCTACCAATGCAAGAGGTAGCACTAGGGAATTTACTGAACATCTGTACCTAAGATTAAAGCTGTGAGAATATTTGAGGACTGCCCTTCCCCATAGAATGTATTTGACAGAATATACAATTTTTTTACCTTCAGGTGGCCGTTGTCTTGATGCATTTTTGACAGAATCCTGCTACTCTTTTGCTAATGACTGGTGGGAAGCCAGAAGGTGTTCTGCAGCAGGAGGTCAGTGCTGACCTGTTTGCTGAATGGTCCTGAAGCAACAATCTGCAAGTTGGATTGCTGCTGTTTAGAGCCATTATACTTTCCATGATCTGTGCACTACGGTGGGTGAATTTCTTATCAGATGGGTTTGCACAATTGCCAAAACCATGCTAGCATTGTCAGTGAGATTATAAAAAAATATATCTACACTCTTTTTTGATATGTGCACATAAAGCCTGCCAGCAGTAATGATGCAGTGATGCAGACTTACCAGTTCATCCTCGGGAGAACTGGTCTTGTGAGATTTAAACTGAAGAATATGATTACAGAGTGGCTCTATTTTAAATGGCATAATTTGAAGTTATCTTCCAGCAGATTTTCAAGAATTGTTTTGCAACAATAAGAATACTGTGTATTCACTTTTTTCTCTGATAGCGTCTTGGGTTTTGTTTCTAAGGTCAGCGTCTTTCAAAGACCTACTGTCAAACTATTAAACTTTCTGATTCATTTCTCTCTGAAGGAACAAAGGATAAAATTCAAGGGTAGGCTGTAGAAGGGCTAAGTTTCCAGAGAGCAAAGAGAAATGATGAATTGTGTGCAAAATTGCACTTGTACTCCTGCCCCCTCCCCTCGGCAGTTTCACTCAACTGTCTGGAGGTTACTTCAGTGGCCTGAAACTATCCCAATATCAAAAATGAGGAAATCTTTCCAGCCTGGAGGTATATGATATTTCATGTCAACAACAGAAGAAAATGGATTGACATGATTAGCTACATTTTGTATCCAGAAAGAGTTTGCCAGGAAGACAAAGAATGTTATTGATGACCAACTAATCTTTTCTTTTTGAAAGCTTAGGATGGGAAAAGTCTCTTTAGGGTTGATTTGCAGGAGCATATAGGCACTAAATCTTCTTTTAGATTCCCATATTTAGATGTTACTAGCATTCACAAAAATCCCTACTCAGCTCTTGACTGCCCACGGAGGCAGCTGTCTCTCAGTCCCTGTTCTCAGTCCTTCCCCTCCCTCATGTTCCAGTTTGTGTATAAAATTAAACATTTCTTAAAGTGTGCTTCCAGCTGTAAGTAACCCTCTAACTATAGTCACTATCAATTTGCCACTGGCCCCAAACATGCTTAAGAAAGAGATAAAATCTACAACTTTTGACAGTGCAGACTGGGTGGGATCAACCAGTCACATTACTGCTTTTGACAAAGAAATTCGGAGACAAAAATAATAATTTGGTGTCCTTCTACTGAGCCAATTTAGTTGGACTTCGATTTAAGTGTTTACTGGGTCTTGTAAGGATGTAAAAGTTTTGTAAGAAAGGGACAGATTTTTCTTGAAAGCAAAGCTGAGTGAAAACCAGAAATGCAATGTAATTAAAAGTGGCAAAACACTGAAATTGTTTCCAACTTACTTAGCCCAAACAAGCTCAATTTTAACAACATTCACAATATTATTTTAATATATTTTACAGTTATGAAAATATTTTATTACCTAGGGTTTAGATATGAAACACTTTCTAATTATTTCAAGGAAGTTGTATAATAGGTGGAAAACTTAGTAAGCCCATGTGAATGGTGTTCAAATTTTCACTTCCGACAAAAATCTGTATTTAGATGTGAAAATGTTTCAGTTAGCTCCAAAGACACAGGAACAATGTATGTCTGTGGGTTACGATGGAGCATACTTGTGCTTCCAGAGTATGGCTAGAATTCATAAAGTAATCCAGATCAAGTGGAGGCTAGCACACAGACCTTGTGTCTTAAGCCATGATTTGAGGAGAGGATCCTAAGACCCGACCCTTTCTGATCTGGTACCAGTGCTGTCATGAAGGAAGAACTACTAGGGCAGCTGACACAAATACTGTTATTTTTTTTCTGGCTAGGATCCTCTGGTTTATAACTGAAACTAGATTTACCTGTAACTTTCTGCTTGCATTATTTGGCAGTCAGATGATTGAACAGATGGTGGCTTGGGTTTTGTTTTTTTTGTTTGTTTGTTTGGTAATTCTTATGGCACAGCAGCAAATACCCTATTCAGAAGTTGCCTGCAGCTTACTGAGTTTTTCCAGCTGTAAATTCCTATTTTTCACATGGCCAGTCTGCATGGCATATTGCCTCTTCCTCTTTGTGAAAAATCACACTTGGATTAACAAATTGTGGCTGAGTTAGAGATGCAGTGGAAATTGTAGCCCCATTTTTATTATGTATTCGTGAACAAGAACTTTAAGAAAAACTAATTTCTGTAATTAAAAAAAAAAATAATTCTAAAGTGAACAAAAGGATTTGTATGTAAGGCTTAGATAATTCAACTGCTGTTCTTTTCAGTCTAGCCAACAACTTAGAGGCTTCTCCAAGAGGATTTTTATCTTCTGGGAGTGATCTGGAAACAAATAATTGTTTAATTTAGTTATCACTTCCAATGGCAATCCTTCCAAAAAGACAGAAATGTGCAGAAGTTGCAGTACCATGAAGGAGAAGATAAGAATATCAAATCTGAAGGTCAATGCTAAAGTCCTCTATGATGCAAATTTAAGCAGAAGCTTAGGCTTTATTTATGTCTCACTAATATTTTGTGGTTTATTATGAAAAAATGTATTTCCTTCAAGAGAAATACAGATGGCAGTGTTGAATAAATTACTGGAGCATTATCTTCACAGCAAAAGTGACAATTTAGCTTGCTTGAAGTATAAGCTAAAGCTCAGTGACTGTCTCTCACATTATTCAACCAGGTCAGTGCCCACCTCATGGTATTACCTTAAATTATCAAGAGGGTAAAGCATCTGCTAATGCTGGAGAACAGCATAGATTTTGTACCCTGTATAAATTGAGCATGAGTGAAGTGCTTGCCAGGTAGTTAATCAAAGCAAAGGGCTGCGTTTTGAATCTAGCTTTTTAGTTAATCTAAAATAGTGTAGTTCTGTGGAATGCAGATTACATTAGCTGAGGATTAATATTGTGAATTACTTCCTCAAATGGAAATCTCTTATCTTTTAAACTGAATTATTTGATAATTAGTTATTACTTGAGTTTAAAAACATAAAAGGTTTTATGTTTTTAACATCTAGCTTCCCAAATAGTTAAAATTAGGGCTGGTGCTGCAGTCCTGGGTGCTTTGGGCATGAGCAGTGTCGTGGGCTCTGAGGATGGAGTAGACTGCACCTGAGAGTAACAATCCCTCTGTGTGATAGTTGCAGCTCAAGTTTCAGTAGCTGTGCCCACTGAGAGCCCTGCAAAATTATAGGATGTGTCCTACTGAAGGTTCTGCTCCAAGTTCACAAGCTGTTATCAGTGCTGTAGGGGACTCAGATGACTGTTTTTTAAGCTGTGAATGAAGAAGCCTGGTTTCTTCTGGATTTATGTGTTGTAGCTGGCTGCCTGTCGTGTTAAGGAAGCCCTGACTGAAGTCCATGCCAGAGTAAAGATGTATAAGAAGAGCTTTATCTTGTGTGGGTTCTCTGGCATCTAGAATGGGATATTTTCAAGTCTGCTATCATGCGGGTGAGTTTCAGGGAAACTGGCCAGTGAATTTATAAGCCAGAGGCTGACAAGTTTTTGTACATACAGTAGGAAAGACCCAGTTTCCAAAGGAGAAAACTGGATGTATGTGGGTGAAGAGAAATGCTCTGAGTATGAGATGGATCAAAACTAGAACAGCTCTGCTACAGCTGCATGCCTTCTGCTGTGGCAGTGCCAGTCCGAGTAAGAAGCCTAGAGGAGGGGCAGGAAAGTTTTAGGACCGGGATCCGCACGGGAAGGCGCCGCTTACCGTCGCTGGGCCAGGATCACCATCTCTGACAGCACTAGGTGTATTTTCTGCTGTGCAGCACAGCTCTGTGGCAATTGCTCTTTGCTCTTTTTGTGACCATCACCTCTCTTCTTTCTTCCATGCAATTTGTTCAGTACGGCTGAGACACCTGCACTTCATGTAACCTTTCACTCCAAATACGTGCCCTTCTTTGTGAACCAAGGGAACTGGAGGCCTTTCTCTTAAAAATATGTGGTGCTGTCATGTTCCCCTTTACTTCGTGGCTCAGTGCATAGAACTTTGCTAATTGCTGGGGTGGGATGTTGATGTCAGAAAGAAGCAGCAAACAGGATCAGGCGTGGCTTTCCTAGGAAGAGGTCCACCAGGGTTTCAGTGAGTTCCAATGCATTTTCTACATTAAACAAGAGCCAACCTATCAAAATTTGGAAGAACAATTGTTTCTTTTGCTTACTCTCAATTTTTACTTTTTTGTTTGCAATCTCAGATTGCAAAATCTCAATCTAAATCTCTTCAAGTTTACCTAGATTTTGCAGTTCTGCAAGTATTGTACATTCCAACCTTTCATGGTGGAAGTGAAATGGATGTCAATACTCTTTTGGGATCAGATCCTTCCAAAATGTTAACCAACCATAATTTCTATGCAAGCTTGTTTGATGAAAGAACGTTACCCAGGTTGTGTGTAAAATGTTTTCCATGAAAAGCTGCCAAGGGCTAATGGCATTTCCTAGGTCCCAGCAAGATTGCTTTTAGACCTGCTTTGACAAAATGTACTTCACACAGTAATAAAGCCCATTAGAACCAGAGGTACAACACTACTGCATTAGTGGAAAGTATATAATGTCTCTGTTTTTTGTCTCCAGAATGTATCTCCTCAGCATATGATGTTAAAGTCCTAGTCAGGTGTCTTGGTTTTTTTGTGCCTCTCTTTACAGTGTTTGCATTTGATACAAACACTGTAGGATTTTCCCTGTCAAGAAGGGAGATCTCATTACTACCCCTATACATGCAAATGGGTGTCTGAAAACATTAAGATCAAAAGTGTGTATATTCTTTTGTTGTTGTTGCTGTTGTGTTTTAAATAAAATTTATGCTAGTCATATGGAAGCAGTTTTCTGGAAGAAAAATGAGAATTATTGTTCTTATTACAAAGGTAATACTTCTGTACTGAATCTAAATCCCTCTTTGAAAGCCTGAAATTATTATGGCAAAGAATTAAAATTATTTAATTATTTTTTCAACAAAATCAAACCAATATATTGTTTCCAAATTTGGTCTTCAAATTTAGTTGGACCATTTATGCTGAGATATTGCTAAATTATTAATTTTGAAATGGAGCCCGTATTTATCTGACAAGTTACTGCAGGAATGTACTGGTTGACTTTTAACATGACCACCACTGTTTGCATGTTTGAGAAATGAGTCTAGGCTTTTCAAAAGGAAAAACTTTATCACATCAAGGAAAATAGACACATACTTCAGAAATGTCAAATCCTGAACTGCTGTGGATCAAGGGTTTTACCCTATGAAATCCACAGTTGGACTGGAAGTATGTTAATGCCAGCAGAAGTGTAATACTCTAGCTTCTGTTCTTCATTTCCTTTCATTTATCATCTCCTCTCACTTCTCAGCCTCTTCTTATCTGAAGTGTCTGTTGAATTGTGCTAGAGTGTCTCATCCACAGATGAAGTCAGTGAAAAGCACGTAATCCCAGCCTGTGTCGGGCTGTGCTGAGTGCATCGTGCTCTGCACTTCCAAGCAAAGGAGCAGGAAAATGAGCAACAGCAGCAGAGTTCTGGGGGAAAAAGAAAAAAGTAATGCTTTGAGTTCTCCTGTTATACGAAAGGTAAGCAGACAGGACAAAGAAGAGCTGTATATTTTCTGTTTACATGAGAAACTATTGGTGAGACACAAGCCTTTAGATTACTTATCTGTGTCCTGTGGAGTACCTGATGGCTGGGGAGACATGCATGGAAGATCAAAGTACTGCAATTTTTGGAAGCAATATTTTCCTAGGCAAAATTCTTGTTTCCCTTTATAATTGTGTTTGTTGGATAACAGAGTCATGGGTGTGCTGGCTCAACTGCAAGTGCAGTCACTGTCACTGTTATGCAGAAGGCAAAGGGCTCTATTCACATCTACATCAAAGCTTCCTCAGTCTTCTCTGGTAATTTCAAGTTGTAATAAATATTCTTCACATTTCTGTCCCAGAAAGGGATAAAAAGACATTACTGCATATGAGAATCTGGCTGATTGTGTCCCCTCATAAGCTCACGCCTGGGGACAAGTCACACTATGCAGAGCAAGAAAACATAAACTAATAAGGACACTATTTTGTTTGTCTATATAGTGATGATCTTTAAATTAATTTTATATCTAAACTCCATCTTTTCCTCTCAGCTCCTCAGAGTGTAAGTTTTTGGTGATTTTTTTTTCTTTGTCTATACTAAGCCATTGTGGCAGGAAGAAATCTGTAGACTGGCTTGTGAGAAATCAGTCAGTTCTGAGGTGGCTCGCTGTGTAAGTGGCAGGGGGGCCAAAGGGAAGGCATGGCAGCAGGAGAAGCTGACAAATGGGCAGATGAAAGCTGTGCCCTTAAAAGTAGGAAAGATGCACATGTTCAGGGAGGTGCTCTGGGAACTGTAAGTGTGTACTGCTTCATTTATTCCTGGAAATTAAAATGGAGAAGAAGATGCTATGAGCAGCTCGATATGATTATGATTTGTGATACGCTGTAGGACTTAAAATCACTTCTGACTGTGGCCTTAACTGCTAACGAACAAATGCTTCCCTTGGCTACAGCCGTGCTGCTCCACTGGCTACAGGGAGCTGTTATGGCAAACTGGGAGTGAAACTGGAATAAAGTACTTCATTGCTGGAACTAAGAGGCTGATCACCACAGTAAGCGTTTTTAGAGAAGAAATTGTAAGAAGCAGGCCCCTTGGTTTGTTTGTATCACTGTTTTACAGTCCATTTTTTTTTCTCATATGGATAAACTGTAAAACTATCAAACATAGGCTGGATCTGAAAAAAAATAGTTTGTGAACTAAACACAATCACTACTGTTCCTTTCTCAAAAGACTGAAATGTGAGGGTGCTACACATAGGGACTGTGTCCCCTCTGGATGCCCCTGAGATCATGCTTTGGCTCAGAAGCTCACATTATGGGTTTTGAAATGTTTGAAGTTGAGGCTGTGGCAGTTTCCTCCATTAACTAATCTTTATGAGTTATAGCTGTACAACGTCCTGTTTAATCTTCATTTCTTTCAGGAAGCCCTTGTTCAATTCCTGCCAGCTCCAACAATACGGAAGAAGCACTCTAGTGAATGGCATCTTTTAAATAAAACATTTCTGCTTACATCACTTAATAGCAAGCTTCAAGCTTTTTGCCTGACATTCACCGGTTTTGCCATCTATACATCTTCGGTGTATTTTGTTTCACTTAAGAGTCATTCTCCTCTCTTGAGGTCAGAGACATTTGCAGACCTGCCTTAAACCACTCCAATGAATTCTCAAAGAATGAGCATTGCAGTAGCTTAGTTATGTGACTGATGAGCTGTCAGCTCTTTAACAGCAATAATACTTAGTCACTGGGACTGCTAAATTAAGGCAGACATGTAAGAAGAATCTGTTTTAGCTGTGGTGTTATAATAATTCACAAAATTACCTGCATACAACAGTTAGTACAAACACATGGGGACTGGACATCATGAGATGCTGATAATAATATTCCACATAGATTACAGAGCTGAATTTACCCCAGCTGAGAAGTAGCCAAAGTTGCTTGATATCTGCTCCTTGGTCACTGCAGTGTGAGTAAGATGGTTTCCAGTGCTAGATAGCCAAAAACCTTGATCATTAGTTGTAACCACTGCAGTAGCTGTAAGGTTGTTTTAACAAGTTAATAAGGAATATGTTGGTGATGAGACACTCATATTTCATTAGATATGAATTAGGATGGTAATAAAAAAAGCTGTTCTGGGCCATGGGAGCAGCTATTTCAGAGCTGGATTGAAGCACAGCAGCACAGGAGCTGCTGTTGCTCTTTGCTGTTCTGTTGATAAAGGAGGGACTTGAGTTCCAGTATCTGCTGTCTGGCACTTTTCACAAGAATGAACAAACGAAACCTGGCACAGAGGACATGGTGTATTGAAAGGAGTTTAAGGTGCATAATGCATTTAGTTGGTGTTGTGGCTGATGAGAGAATTGCTTGCTGAGTTAATGCACTGTGAACCTATCCTGGATTACTGCTAAGTCCATTTGATCTGCTATATCCCCTTATCAGATAATTCCCTGCTGAATCAAGTATATTTTCTGTCAAATCCTAGCTTTAAGATAATGAATCAAAGTTGATTACAATTAAATGTATCCTGATTAGATCAAACGGTTTGATGGGCAGTGTAATTTTTTGATAGCTGTGTTATTTATAAGGAAATCACTCCTGATTGTGACACCCTGGCTGTCTCCATCTGGGACAAGTGCCAAGGGGACTCTTTTTCCCTGGGCAGCACAGAGCTGAGCTGCCTGAGGTTACAGACCTGCATCGACCCTGGGCATCACTACAACAGTTACATTTTCTCTGCTACCCCTTGCTAAATGCTGCAGGAGCTGAAGCCATTTCTCAGAAAAAGTGAAAAGTGCTTCACCACAGTTGCAGCTCTAGCCCAGGCAGTCTTAGCAATAACTACTGATCCCAACTCTTAAAAATCATCTGTGTTTTTAAAAAGGTTATTAAAAAAATACAGGGAGCAGGCAGGATTCTCAAAGCTGCTCTAACAAACTCAGAGCTCAGTTGCCAGGAGTGAAGACCAGGCTTCCATCTGCAATCTGCTCTTTGTAAGACTTTTGTCACAACTAGAGCTTAAAAAAGAATTATGCAGAAAATATACTAGAAAGCTGAGAGCCTTTAACCCTTGAAACGTTTTATAACACTTGACCAAGCATTATAGTGGTGGATCAAAGATGTCAAATCCTAAGGCATTAGCACACTATAAGCAAGATTTTGGGTGTGATTTGAAATGTTTATATTTGCCCACAGACATGGTTTGTCAGGAAAGGTGAAAACCCCTCTCCTCAGTGCTTAGACTGGACTGCTATGCCTATCTCACTTCCCAAAGAAATAACGTCCTGTTTGAAACTGATTGTCTGGAATTTAACTTCAGTTACTCTCACTGTTTGTCCCCACAGTAAGGATGTGATTTTACTGTTGATCATGAAATAAGTTTGCCAAAGATGAATTGCTAGATTGACATTGCCCTGAAATACTCAGATATTTTCTTTACAAACGTCTTGTTGGGTAGAAGTTTATTACTTCTGAGCTGAATGAATTTCATTTTACAGCTAGAACATCTTGAATGCATGTTAATTGGGCTACATCAAATGAGCCATGGATTTCTGTGAATCTGTTAAAATAAAACTATATTCAAGAAATAAATGTTGCTTTATGTCCTTTTACCTGTGGCAATGCCTGCAATTCCCTAATATTTTATCATCGTTTCAGCAAAATTTTCCCAAATTACTACAGATAATGCTTGTGATAAAAGCAGCTTCTTCCAGTACATTTTACCAAGTGCCTGGGATTGTAGCTCATTTGAGCTTAAATGACACAGTTTTAGCATGTGAGAGAGAACTCAGTTACTTTTCCATATTCACTTATACACTTATACACCTTCCTGATTCAAAATTAAATTTATTTGATGATTAGTGCAGAGCTTAATTTAGTTGCTTCTGGTATTTGGACTAAAATATTAAACTAATCCCACCTGGAAACCACAGCAGACATAAAATTGAATTTAGCAGGGGCTCAGAGAAGGGGAAGGGACAGATAGGCTTCTTGTGAAGAAGAGGGATTGTGAAAGAAAACTACTAGGACCAGGGTACAAAATACAGTGAAAGTCTTGCCATGTGCCTTGTCACTCGCTGATGTGAAATATTTCATTTTTCTTCTCCAGGATGTTTGTTGTCACCAGAATGAGGAGAAAAGCATGACCAGGTGTCTGGCTTCTAGCTGGTAGCTTGAGGAGACGTAAGACAAGGATGGAATAGATGGTGGAATCAAGAAGAACTCGGTCAGTGATATTTTCAGGATGTTTTCAAACCTACATCTTTCTGGGTTGCTTTAAGTCCCCCAGGGGCATACCTACACACAACAAAGAGCTAGCTGAGCTCCCTTTAAACAAGGGGATTTCAATAAAGGGAAGGGTATAATTTTTTTATTGAGTCATTATATGACTTTTAGAATGTATTGAGAAATGCAAGCCACTTCAAAGAGGCCATTGCTAGAAAAGCCGTGTTACTGTGTGCTTCTTTAATGATTTCTATACACATGCACAGGCATAGAGGTTTGTCTTGACTTTAATAATGCCAGACTCCTCCATGTAAAAGCCATCTTTTACAAGTGCTTTCTGTATACATATGCTTCTAAGTCTCTCTTCTTTATTTGCAAGTTATTTTCTTTTTTTGCCTATCTTGCCCCCTCAAAGATAACTGTGAGACCAGTCAGCTCCCTAAAACAGCTTGTGCTGTAGTAGAAATTGTGGCATTTCCCTGTGGAAAGGGAACTTGCCTTGCTTGGAGGAGAAGCCTGTGAGGAGTTGGAGTGCAGGGGAAGCACCCAACAGAGGTGCTCATGTTCTTAAGTACCAGCTGTGATGTTTTAATTGGGACCCACTTCCTAGGAAGAATAACTTATTATAAATCATGGATGCATATCCTGTCAATCAGAGGAGAGGTTGCAGTGCACCTGAAAAACCTCTAACTCAGCATGTAAGATACTCTTATCCTGAGTTTCCTCTTTCAGTTCATATTTCTCAGGAGAATGTAAGGTAAGTAAAAGGATTTAAGCCATTAGCAGAGCATAATTTAGTCTTTAACTAGTTAATTGTCCTTCTCTTTTATAGCATACTAGAAATTAGCTTTTGAGACAGTATTGTTAGGAATATGAGTGTCTGCTTAGGTAGTAAAAAGGAGATTAACAAATTCCTTCACATCAAATTTTAGCATTTCTTTTAGGAATAAGGCAAAGAGGATTCCTGTATATGCTTAAGTCTTGTGTCATTTTAATGTGTGATGATCCTCCTTTGATGTTAATCATCTTTATCTTTAATGCAGTTAGTCACAGTGGTGGTTTGTTAGGAGAGGTAAGATGGACCATTTTGGTAGAGTGCACAATCCACCCTTTTCTAAGGAAAATACAGAGCAAACAGTTCAATATGACCCAAAATCCCAAACTAACAAATTTTGGGAGGGGCGAGTGTGTATTAATCAGATTTGTCATGCTTAGGAAGAAAGACCAGCACTACAGCTTTTATTTGAATTTATGATGGAAAGCTGAACAGAGCAATGCTTCACTTAGTAACAGAAATGCTTTTTGTGGTGGCATGGCCAAAGGAATACATGAGGGGTTCTGGGAAATAAGAAGTGAAAGCACTGAGAAGAAGAACTACTGTACTCTGCTTTTGTGCAGTCATTGCATCTAGTATTTCACCTTCGCTGGCATTTGTGCTGACGTGGGAGGCTGGAATGGGTATTTACACCAGGCAGACTACTGATGAGGACTGTGGAAGAGAGCAGTGTGTTTTGACAGGGTATTAATGCAGCTCAAGGTCTCCTGTCACAAATGTTTATGATGATGAGACAAATCCAGAGCAATTACCATTTACTGGGTAATAATTTGGCAACATTTAGAATGTGGTAAACAGAAGTGACTGGAGTAATATATGAGTTGGGGCATCATCCCAAAAACCTATCAATGCTAATTACAGATTTGGTGCACCAGGTGATCACTCAGCAAACATTTGCTACTCTTGGGCTTGTTTGTTTCCCTGAGCTGCAGCCCTCAGTGTGGGACCACAGCTCTTGCCTGCTGGTCTCCCATACCATGCTTTCACTACCTCCTTTTGCACATGGATTTGTCTTGGAAAGCCAAAATCTTTGAGGATTGTGTGGGCTT